>NW_017144855.1:145332-158440 GCF_001652005.2 Ceratina calcarata
AGGTATAAGTTACTTAATTTGCATTCTTTTCGACCTTTCACTGCTTTTTCTACTTCTCTTTTACATTTGTTGGAAAAAATACTACACAGGCTAAATTATAATACAAATGTATCAACTGAAAAAATGTTAGGTCAGTCTGCTAACAACGTAAAACTCTGTAATGAGGTTTTCTACAAATAGATAAGTTCTTGAAGAAATGAGGGCGGCTTCTATATTAATGCAATGCATTTTCCGATTGACGAAACGAAGGGCTGGGAAGGTAGAGTTTTGGATTAATTAATCGGTGGTAACCGAGTCGGCGGGAGGCGAAGAAGGCACAGTTTGCGCTTAGCTACCGGGAACTAATTACTCGATACTTCGTGACGGGGCCAGGCCGCTGTAAGTTATCCCCCAGCCATGGGGGTTCGAGTTTCACCCCGGGCGAACGCCAACTTTGATAAATTGCGGTTCGTTTGTTTCAGCCATGTCCAATGTTGTGTCAATCTTCCCTAAAGGGGAGCACGTCCCAAGATTGCTAAATTTCCATCGTGAAATCCATAAATTAACGGGAAAAATCGACGGAAACTTTGGTGAGCCGTAGACAGTAATAATACGAATGCGCATAAAAAAATAACGTGTACGGTAGACCTGCGGATATATAAAATATTCACAATATAAAGTGCAGTACAATATAATAAATGTATTAAAATATTTAAAAAAAAATTATTCGTGTATTTACTCGTATATTAGATTCCTTCAAGTGCCTTTTAAATATTTATTTTACACATCAGCAATTTGTGTCATGGAAATTGATGTCTATTATATATTTTGTGGAGATTCATATAATAAAAGATTTAATAACGGAACCTTTGTGAGAAACTTAAATAGAAAGATACAAATTCAATTTCAACAGGATACTTGTCATTTATACCAAAATTATACTGCAATACTGATCAATCGATTTATGAAGACGTGAAAACAACGGGATTAAAAAATCCGATAGAAAATAATCAAATTTGGTCGTTCGAAACCGAGAATATCCTAAAGTTTTCGAAGCCAGGACGTGTTTGACTGCGGGTGATAGGCAATGCATCATACCTATTGGTCCCAATCGACGGATCCTCGATCATCAAATATTCAATTCTGATTTACAGAACAACCCGACCGGTGGAATGAATTGCATCGCGTAATCTCGGTCGAGTCCCGCTTTTCACCAGAGACTGCTCCACCAACGAGTGGGACCGGGTTAATTATTAACGCGACGCGAACTGTTTGGCGCCGGCTAGATTGGTTTAAGCGCGGTCGAAGAAAAGCGTTTTGAAGCGTGACGCGAGAAGAGAGGTGGAGACTCTTTTCATTGTATAATAAGTAATACATAGACACTGTACAGACGTGAATAAAGTTTTACTACGAAAGTACTAAAACGGAATGGCTATTATACGTCAGCTTTAATAATTTGAAGAAATGAGATTACGTTTCCAGATATTGACCCAGTTTATCGTAATTCTGTTAAATGACACTAATTGATATCTGAATAACGCCAAATGTATCGGAAGATGTAGTGACTCAGTCAGTACGACATTTCATAATATCCTATCAATCAATCAATCAATCAATCAATCATGAAAACGAACAAAATTCGTCCATAATTCGTTAGAGTGGTAGCGACTGTTGATAGCGAGTAAAGTGTGGTACGGCTGGAACGAAGCCAATTTCGAGACTGTCGTAAAGCAGTATACGTATAAGCTTCTTGAGGATTTTACAAGGTGTACGGGTCGTCGAGTTAAACTAGGGACCGTACTCGTAAAATTGTTGCAAAGGTGACGTTATTTCAGCAGAGCTGTTTGAAACTGGTATAATTCAAAACATTAGTATTTTACATTTTACACACTCTTTATCTTACATTCTCATTTCTTTTGTACTATATTCCTTTAAACGTGTATGTCCACTTGTGTCAAATCCGTATCGTATCACCGTTGCATGCGATTCTCTATATACAGAGTGAGTTAGTACGAAATACTTAAAATTATCCTAGTTATTGACTATATTATAAAACGTACAAATATAAAAATACATTTTAATTTGTTAAAATATAAGGATAAATTCATCTAATGATCTCCGTCATAAAATCTACGAAAGATCAATGTATACACTTCATACAAGTGCATAATACAAGTAGGTACATGTTGTTAAATGATATTGTCCGAAGGTGAGAAGGTAAAACAGGTTGTTTGCCTGTTTCTCGTTTGTGGACGTTGGAAAGTAAGTAGCGGTTCGAAGACGAGTGAGCGGGCGGGTAAACCGGGTTAACGACGCGAGACGATCGTCGAAAAGTCGAAAATGAAAACGAATCGCTCCCGGATCGACGTTCTGAACAAAATGAAGATGAGTGCGCCCCGCTTTAAAGCGGTTTCATTCTACTTTTATCGTTGCGTCGCTGTTGTTATATGCTTGCTGGCGTTTCAACAACGGGAGAAAGGAAACCTCGATTTTTCTTGATTACGCAAAAGCACTCCGTGCTTGCTTTTGGCCAGCTTGTTATCGTTAGAAGGAGAGAAAAGGACTTCGTAGCCCGGAACGATGACGTATACGAGTAAATTACGTTTTCCCCGACACTTTCTCGCGTTCTTTTCTTCTCCTCTTCGTGTTCATTAACGATTACCTTGGTACACGCTGGTGGTGGCGAACGGTGCAAATCTTGCTTCCATTTTGATCCGCTTTGTACCGTATACAGAGTGAGTCAACAGAAATGCCTCATATAAAATGAGCTATTTGATTCTGCTAAAGTACTTTACAAATGTCATTCAATAAGCTCCGTGAGATGTGAAATTAATATGAAATATAATTTAATTAAATCAAGCAATAGATAATTAAACGACTGTTCATATTGATTCAATCTACACATCTACTCTTGGAAGTTGGAAGCGTACATACACACTTGCACCTAAGAGTTATGCATCGATCAATCGTTCAGAAGTTCGAACATTCGGGATTGTTGAATAGTCTACTAAAGGTAAAGTTAACTCGAGCACAGATCGTGTGATAAGTACCGCGAGGAGTTTAATTATAAGCTTCCCGGATATGCACGTAATTTTTTTCCACTGCGTGTGCACACGGTATAACGCGAATTTGTGAAATGACTTCGCTCCTCGAGATTTCTTTCGTTTAATTAAAAACCGCTGACGAATTCCTTTCATATCGTCGGCGAAAAAAGATTTCTTATTCGCAAAATTATGCCGATAAAGCGGACGAATTTTTTGTTATCAATTAAAGTGGAATGAGATTTCTTTTATTGTTAAACAGGTAAATTTCTTTTATTGTTAAACAGGTATCTCCAGAACCATCCACTTTTTGTTCTGTAGTAACGTACATTGTGTACAGTTTCAAGTCGTTATTTCAAGCATGGCAGTAATAATACACGTCCGAATTTTTTAACATTAAAAGTAAAACTCGCAGTGAAGCGTTACTAACGAGTAATTTCATTTTTATCATACCAGGTAGTTAGTGAATAACAGTAATATGAAATTTCCATAGACTGAAAGCGCGTCTAAGTATAACCAGATAATTAATAACTGCAATATTATTAATTAGAAGTAGAGTGGTCTTTTAGTTTTTTCATTGTCTTATTCAAAATAAAAATGTCCGTATCATCCCACCTCTCCCCTAGTACCCATTTCGCAAACTGGTGATAGAGCAGAGATAGGTATGTAATTAGGACAGCTGAGAATAGTGTGGGACAGTGGATGCTGAAGGAAGAGTAAACTTTAGGGCGGAGAAGTCGCGAGCAGCGTTTCAGCGCGCGATCCTCTTCGCCGAGAGGATAAAGAGGCCGAGGCGAGACTAGGCTGTACTAGGGCCTCGTAATAAGCGCGCCCATGGTGCTCTTAACCCTTTCAAGCACAGCGAACCGTGCCACTAACTCGTCTTGCCTTCCCGAACGAGGAACACATAAATGGGACGTTAAGGGTGACGCGGATAATAACATGTCTACGATCTCGTTTGGTTTCGTAGAAATAGAAACTCACTTTTTTTTATAACTCCGTTCCTTATTAATACCGAGTGCTAAGACCGCGACAAGTCTTTCGCGGTAGCCAAGAAAAGGAAAATTGATAGAATATGCCAGCTGCTACCAGATCTCATGATCATATCGAACACGTTCTTTCGAGACTTCTCCATTTGGCATTTCTAATAATTCAAATGTTTTCCAAAAGTAGATGGTAACTGGATATTAAAGAGTTATTTGGAGAACAGTGAAAATTAGCGACTGTCAAGGGATTGAATCTAACGAGGTACCAGAATAACTTGCACACTTTGTTACAGTATATTTAAGCATAAAATACGGTGTTCCTGTTGGAAACTTTTACCCTCTCGTCGGAAAAAGCCGTTTTTCCTAAGGAGAGATACTAGTCTCGCAGTGAAATCGTTACAGAAATCGCGACTCAGTCCCGTAAAGGAGTGCGCGGAGAATGCTCTCCCGACGTCCGAGGGTGGTGCTCGCGGGCCCGTGAAACAGACGTAATTAAAATGAATGTAATTAGCGAGGCGAACGGTGGAGGGGCGACAGAGACCGTGGTTTTCGCGTGGGTACGTCGCTCGCGGTCTTTTAACCCCTTAAGCGAAATGGCTTGTACATTTTCAATTTACATTTTCAACGGACTTTCGAGCGGTGAAATTATCGCCGCTCTTCGGATCGTCGTGTCGCCAGAAAGGGAAACACACCGGGACGGGACTGCGTCGGATCGTAAAGCTCGTTTGTTGGATTCTTTTCCTCCCCTTTCATTTCGAGGCACGTCTACCGCCCGTCCATCCGCTTCCCCCTGCAGCGAGCGCGCTAATGGGGAAACAATTATTCGCTTTCTGTTTTCGCGTTTCTATTCGCCTTCCCAAAGCCCCTTTGCTGTCATCGGAGCTGGGCATCGCGTAAGCGATTATACGACCACTCGGTCGCTCGCTTCGTTAACCCTTTCACGGTGTAAGAAAGAGCGACATCAAAAAGTGTTGTTCTAGCTGGCCCAATTTAAGAGTAACAGTCGTTGTTTGCAATATTGTTCATTAATTACGTACGCGTTACGCGATGAAACAGTATTAAATGAAACGTGCTAATCCTAATTTTTATCAAAATTGAAGAAGAAGCTTTTTGTAATGTCATTTAGAAAATTACCTTTTCAGAAACATTGCTATTTTTCATAATTAAACAAACTTTGGAAATGTACTTTGGTATAAATTCGTGAAACCGCATTCGTGTCACGTTTTTCCATCCGACCACAAATTTAAATCTCAATTAGCATGGCAGCTGTATGCTTTTTCTATTATAATAAAACATGAACAGACAATATTCCTCTTGTCATGTGCTTGCCATCTAGCAACGCAAAAATAGAACAGTAATTTTGTACTGGAACAATACAACTTTGTAAGCGGGAAAAAGTACATGGAAAGGTACATATTCACTTGTATCGTATTCTCATTATCCATTACAGGTGCGTTTCTTTTGTTCGGAATACAATATCATTGTTACAATTAATGAGTTATTGCACGATTACATCTATATCATCAATTTAATGACTTGGTACGATCTGCGTGTTTCATACATTCATAAAAAAAGTTGTTCTTGTAGAAAATGTAAAAAGATGCCTATTCTTTAATATGCAAGACATAAGATCAGAAGTGAAACACGAACTTACTTTTTTGCATAAAAATCCGCAGTCTACTGATAGCTTATTAATCCGTGAAAGGATCGATTCATTGTTCCCGTTTTACGGGACGAGAAGAAAAAGGAAAGGAAGGAGTACGGTCGGAGAAACGTGAACGTTCCGAGCATCGCACCGTTTGGAGTATTTTCTCGGGTGATTTATCGGTGACGCAAATCCGCGATGCGAAGTCGTTCCCGTTCGAAGAAGCTTTCTCTTTCGTTTTTCCAGCTTCGTAAAAGATGCGCCGCGTAGCGTCACGTCGGTCGTCAGACAGGAAATCTTTTGTCGGTGCAACGTCGCGGTTCTTTGCGCTACTATAAAGCCCAAAGTATTAAGATCAACTGCTGAGGTTCACGAGAATCGCGTCACCACGTTGTCGTACCGCCCTTTACATGTCCGCGAAGAACGGCTAACTAAAGTAAAAGATCCCAGACATAAAGGACCGGAATAAATCCTCAAAAAGCATTTTGAATACTGGTTTCTAGTTTAAGGATTGCCGGACTGCAATTTTGCAGATTATTATGACCGATGGTGAACCATAATTTAAACAGCTTTATATTTTTATAATTCAATATCTGTTTGGATATCTAAACATATGAATGTGTTAACATTTTGTATAGAATATGTACTTATATAGGGACACGTGTGATTATTATACGCGTTATTATACTACGTATTGCAGATTCTTACTGATCCATAAAATCTGAGACTTATATGATTTATAAAAATACACAGTGATAAAAGCGAGGAAACAACGGTGTAATTAATATTCATATTCCGCTCATGTGAATCTAGTTTCGTATAAAAAACTCGCATTACATTTACAACTTGAAGAATATAAATTTACTATTCTTTTGTTACTTAATGTAGGAGACTAACCGTCATTTTGGTTCTCGGCAAGCAACCACGATTTAGTCGAGCAAAACGAGTCGCGGAAGTGGCAGCAATTTTTTCGGAACCTTTTTAAAGCGGGGAAGCTCTCGCCAAGTTCGCCGTTTCGCGTGAAAAAAAGCTTCGCCCATTCTTCTCGCGCTATGCGTTGCGCACGCAAAAATCGCCGTAAACAAAAAGTTCGCCGATATCTCATCCAGTACGGGAAATTTATTTTTAGTTTAGAACACATTCATTACTATTTCATGTAAATTGTTTTCTTAAAAAACTGTTTAGAATTATTCCTCCTATCTTCAATTTTCATCAACTGAAAGCCTAGAACATCGTACTTAGTTTGACAACAAGTTGCAATCTCAAAAGTATCCATCGTTTATCGAAGAAGCATTCGAAAAAATAGACCCAATCCTTAAGATTCAAATACCTAAAATTGTACAACTATGCAAGATAAGATACATGAAACAGAATTTTCAGTGAAAATTATTTTAATTAAACGTTTAGTTGAAAGTGCGCACTGATTGTACTTGAAAGAAATCTCGCCAGGAAATGCTCGTGCGTCGAGTCGAATTTTTCCAGCAGATCTTAATGGGATACGAAAACTCGTCTGGTGCTATTTGCTAATTGGAAACGGTTGGAAACAAACGCGGCATGGCATAGAGTCTCGGTATTTGCCTGTTATAACGTATGTAAATCTCGTACTGCGAGGAGCTTTCCCTGTAACTATACGGGCACCGATAAAATATTTGATCAACGGGATTTCCTTCAGCCTTCGGCTCCACTAAACTTCGCTGTACTGCCGCGAATTCTTGCACCATGAATCTTAACACAAGGGACAGTAACAATCTTGTATATACATATATAAAATTAAAAAGATGGTATTGCAATGTATAGTAATTCTTGACAAATGAATTATGTATAATTGATAAAATATTTTGATAAGAAATTACATTTTTACTTCAATTGTGATATATGTATACAAAATTTTAGAAATTTCGCGAGCCTTTGAAACAAGTTATTATATCTTGTCCAATGACAGAATTTTGTCATTTTGTATAATTCTTAATACACAATTTAAGAATACCTTAAAATTGTAATAATGTCAATTTCGAGGATATTATTTAAGATATTTAAGATAATGTATGTAAACGTTATTATATTTTATAAATTGGAATCCTCTAGTTGAAAATTATCTACCGTCTTTTTCCTCATTGTTTTCTGTTCCGAATCGAATTCAACATGCGATAATTTGATTACAGACAATTTATATTTCGGCAATAATTACATTTGCTGTGTCGAAACGAAAAGGCACTTTAAATGCGATTTAAAAACAAAATAAAAAGTTCATTATTCGTACTTAATTCATTATGAGAATTGTTTAGTTAGTGGCTTTTATAGTTATGATGCAGGTGGAAGTTTCCGTCCGACATTTAAGTTGTCCGGTAAATATTTTGCTCGATTTAAAACTTTACCGCGACCATATAAAATTGCATGTAAACAGACTTGCGCATCTCAGTTCGACGCCCAAATTACTTGACTCGTTATTTACGAACGGGGCAAAACGACCGGAGAGAGGAAGTAATTTAGTCTCCTAGTCTCTTCCTACGCTCCGCCCGGGAAAAGTTCCTGCAAAGATACAATTCCTCGTCGGAGGCGAGGGAGGAAGAATCGAGCGCGCGCGACGTTGCAATCCGGGCAAAAAAATTCGTGCCACCGTAGCAGAAGTCGGTACCTTTTTATCTTCTCCGCTTTCTGTGTCTTCTACTTCTGTCGCTTCGGCTTAGCTTTTCATTCGAGAGAAACGCGTCTGAGTAACGTTTGAACGAGAGATTGAAGATTGAAATAGGTACTTCGCGTGTTTTAACCCTTCATAAAGAGCGTCGTATCTTACTTCTTCTTTACGTACTGTATGAAAAAATAATCACTCGTTTTTTGAGTCGCATTGTCATTTCACTTGTACATGACGTTTAAGTTAATTGAAACATCGTAGCAAGATCGACATTGGACATACTGAATATCATTTACCTTCTCTTCCTATGAATAAAACATTGAAAACCCATTTAGTTCTTTCATCCTCGCGAAGCGGTAACCGGAAAATCCACGAGACCTAATAAGCTCTATCTGTGTCAAGGCCTCTTGATTTAATCCTTGGCATTCCGCGATAATTAAAGAGTTAAGTAAACATCTCGGCTTTTCGAATGCTAAACAGGCGAACGCCCGTGAACAGGTATTTAACTAGCTCGGCGCGCGGCTAGAGTTCTTCGCGAACAGGAAACATAATCCGTACCGAGCGTGGAAGAATGTTCTTCTCTTTATCGGCGTTCCTGAATTTCGACTCGATGCACTCGGAATTGGACGGATCCGGATTTCCTCTTTGGCCGCTTGCCATACTATAGAAAGACGCTCGAACGGTCCTCGACGGTCCGAACTCTCACCGGTTCTATTATCTCTCGGTGAACCGCCCCTTAACGCACGTCCTTGACCTTTCTCTGCCGCAATAAAGGGATGAAGAACGCGGGAAGGACAACAGAAAAAATATTTATCCTCTTGGCCGCCGTTTTATTTCCGTTGCCAGATATGAAAAATATACCCGTTGATATACGGTCGAAGTGTCTCCAAAAATTCTTCACAATCAATTTTATCCTCGTATCGTATCACCGTGGCATATCATAAAAAGATAAAAATATAAATATAAGAGATACGGGATTACGACTATATTTTTTAACCGATTGATTTGGTGGTATAATTCTTCAGTTCAAACAACCCGATGACTAGTAATCACCGAATATGAGTTAAATGTTTTGATACACAATGGTAATAGGACACGATGATATGTTGCAGGTG
Source organism: Ceratina calcarata (assembly GCF_001652005.2). NCBI lineage: Eukaryota > Metazoa > Arthropoda > Insecta > Hymenoptera > Apidae > Ceratina > Ceratina calcarata. The sequence goes on from NW_017144855.1 coordinate 154,731, forward strand.
AATTCACTCGACTGCTATTTCGAAACGACCATGGCTCTGGCCGTGGTTGTTTTCCGATTAGACACGCCGCGACGTGCATTTATTCGCGGGGACGATAACGAACGCAGCGCGTCTGCCAACGCTCCTAGAATATTTTCGTAAACGAAGAAGAAAGAAAAAGAGCGTTATCTGTTGAAGCGGTCGGAATACCGATATCAACTCTAAACCACTCTCGCCGTTCCGGCGATGGAATGCGAGTTTATCATTGTGCCAACTAACTGACATTCCGCGCGTGACTAGCTCCACGCTTGTATACTATGCTCGTTTCGACGCCTCCCGCGCGCCGAGTAAATATTTAACGAAACGGACGATTTTCCTTGTGCATCGAATTGTTTAAATCCCTCTTAAATACCGGTAAAGTTCCGCGCGACCATCTACCGGCGTGAATCACAATTTTGCTTTATTATCTTCGCGAAAATTATACGCTTATCCATTGTACAAATACAAACAGTGTAACCAAACTCTGTTTTAAATTAGTAAGCTGAGAAATAGATGATCGTAATAAATTTTAACCTATGAATGATAAATGATAGAGTCATTTTGTCCAACATAAAATGTGTAAATATCTTCCAAGGATATAATTCTATTTAATGTCCTTCATTATTCCTTTCAATTTTATGCTTATATAATCATTCCATCGCAAAGTAATGAGTTTTAATAAGACAAATATACTTAACCAATTGATAAAAAGTATTATCTCTTCAAGAAGTAAAGATTTCTACTTTAATACATTTTCAGTAACACCGTACGCCGATCCATCTTGTAGACGACACTTTATACTTCCATATTAAAAATTCTAATTAAAATATTAATTATTAGACTGGAGATTTTATACGCTTATAAAAGAATTGTATCTCCAAATTATGTAAAGTATGATTGCTATACACAAATAGTGAGCGCATATTGTAATGTTAAAAGATGAAAGAAACGTTTGCTTAAAGTATATTTTTTAAATAAAATTAGTCTGATTATTCAAATTATACTATTTGAACGGTTTCCAGTGTCTAATAATTCGCAAAGAAAGGGATCATACGGTCTTTCGCATTGAACACGATTTACTTCGTAAAAAGTAGTTAGAGTCAACGACACGAAAAGGTAATAATCACTCAACAGGTTTTCTCCTAAGCGCGCACGCTTTTCCTGTCACCCGGCTCGTCGTCCTTCCTCTTCCCTCTTTCGCGACTCCGCTCCAGAGAATCCATTGCGACGACGTGACTCGAATAAATTACGATCATACACGGCGTGCGCGCGTGCCGTTGCACTGCGTTGCGTTGCGTTCTGGACGTGCAAGTTTAATTAAACGATCACTCGATTTCGTATTCGAAATGGGGTCTCTCGGCAAAAAGAAGGCGCGAAGGAACTCGTCTTCAACGATCGAGACGAGATCTAACTTTTGGTGGAAGAAAAATGATAGGAAAAGAACGGAATACTCATGAAACTCGATGTCTACCGAATTTAATAAACGATCACTCATTTCCGCGCTCGATGTGGTCTGTCGATAAAAAGAAGTGCGAGGAAACTAATTTTCAATGATCACAAGTCCCGCACAGACAAGATCCCACTTTTGGTGGAAGGAAAACGATGATCCGAAAAAAATAAGTACTCGCCAGATCCAACGTTTAACGAATTTAATTATATCGATATATATGGAACAAACACGAGTGTGGATAGCGAACGTAGTCGATTGGTGGGGCTTAAACCGATTCTAAGTCCGGGACTCTGACGGATTACGATAAATGCGATTAAGTGCGGGTGCAATCGTGGCTATTAATTCGATACATTCGATTACTCGGGAGAGTTGAAACAAATGACCGGCAGTGGATTTTTGTTCGCGATCGAGTCAATTCGTCTAATCGGGATCCTTGCTCGGTTTTAATAAATAAACTGTAACACTGAAACAGTATTAAAACTAGTAGATTTTACTAAAATTCTTTTTTATTTGTATAAAAAATCATTTGATCAATTTTCTAACAAAATTCTGTACAAAAATCGATTCGGAAAATTGTATTGCTCCCAACATTGTTAATTATTAGACATAAACAACGGCTATACTTAGTTTCTGAATTAATTCTAATATTCATTATTTTCATTTTTACCTCTGTACGTTCGTGTGACATTGTTTTTTTTTTTCACAAAAAGAAAGAGATTGATGTGAACAAATACATAGACTGCAGATTCTACATATACATAGTATAAAAAATCGACGAACAGAAAATATAAAGCATCCATGTACCGCACAGAACTTTACAAAATGTCAAAAACATAATACGTATGACAGTTTTTAAAGAGAAAAAGAAATTTCAATTAAGATTTCACTTTTAAAAATGACACTGTAAAAATTTTAGTTTGCACATAAATCCGCGGCCTGTTAATAAACTCAAATTCTATTTTTTTATTCGAACACAAAGATACGAATATTGTTCAGGAAAACCGAAAGCGGAAAGACGAAGGTTCGAAGGTCCCGCCCGGTTTATTTGTTTTCCCGTGCGTGGAATGGGGTATTTCCGATTTATTTCCGGGCTTTTCCCCCGGTGACGTTTCATTAATTTAGCTACAAAGGGAACGCAACCGTAAATATCGCGGTATCTATTATCGTTAGAGTTACCCCTCCCGTCATTTGCACTGATTAACCTCGTTACACGCCGCTTGCCGTTCGCATTCACGTTCGCGTTTCCGATATATTAAACCCCAGCCCCCATCCATTTATCCCCGAGCGAAACGAGTGCCGCGCAGCAATGATGAGGCATCGAATCTCTACGCATCCGTAAAATAATTTTCACGGTTGCTCTGCTCGGGAACAATTCTGATACGAAAGGTGTTGAACCGTAACTTTTCCAATCGAAAGTTGCACGAACAGCGGATACAATTGTCCCAAAATTGTTACTTACATACGCTCTCAATCATACCGTGAAGAAATCCATTTCTGACTTACCTGAAAAGAAAGAACAAATCATTATTAGAAATTCAACGTAACAAAAAGAATAGAATATGGATATAATAAAAAATGTATACAGGGTTCGATCGAATATGGAACAAGAATTGAAGAGATGGATTTGGCCGTATTTAATGCATATTAATTTAAATATTATCTTATTATCTTAATCTTAATATCATCAAATATTATCTGCATTTAGCTACCTTTTAACCAAACTTCGTTTTAAACATGGTTTAAAATTCAGCCTACATTATTCCAGGTTTCTGAATATATTTCGAAGCATTTTTTCTCAATAGGTAACTCTTAAGCACAAGACAAAGCGAAATTTTTAGTTCACGGATTCAACTGGGATTGTGCTCGCGTACATAGGAGAATACCTTCCGGGAATCCACGCGCAGCCAACATTCATGCAATTGGTTCGCGATGCGTCATCGATCTTTAAATAAAAAGCCGGCTGTCTGCCACTAAAGGAGAAGAAGATCGATTCACGTTCGACGTTGATGCTGACGTCCACGAGATGATGTATTTCGCATCTCGGCGGCCTGCGAATCTCGAGCCCGACCAAGCACACGTATTCTTGACAATCCCGTTTCGCGTTATCGATTTGAATTTCATTATTAGGTCTCCGTACACTTTCTGACTCACGATGACGGTAAACATACGATAAAGTTATCATTAGACTGCGGATCTGATGTATTTATAGGAAAAAGTTTTATCTGCAGAAAATATAAAAAAT
>NW_017144855.1:158784-166602 GCF_001652005.2 Ceratina calcarata
GTTAATTCATAATTGTAAGGTAATTTTATTGAATAAGGAGAATTAGGTTTTTTAAAAAACCGAAATATTTTAATATTTTAATATTTTAGAAGCTAAAAAAATTCCGGGTCATATTCGTTTAGGAACTACTTTCCCAGTGAATTAATAAGGCGTGAAAGCGAGGTAACATTGCTATGGAAAATTACCGTGTAATTAAAAGATGATCTCTGTCATCCGCATTAAAGTGTAACCGGAGGGAAACGACCCTTGTTTCAGTTTCACCTTTTTCTGTCTCCTGTACATTTTTCCGCTTGTGTCCTTCTGCGACGAGTTCAGTACTCTCAAATTTGAGACAACTTCTTTTAATTGGTGCCCTCCTTCGAAATATCAACAAGACGCGCCACCATGGACGGTCTGAAGATATTTTTTTTCAAAGTGCAACACCGAGGACAAAGTCGTGGAAAACGACGAAAAAGAATGTGCAAGGACGAGACTATGAGAAGATCCTTCATTTCTGTCGTCAGTCAGGTGGTGGTGCTCGTCGGTATTTTTTCGCAGTCAGCTGTGCAAAGATTGACATCACCGCGTGCCAGGGCGGTGATTCACCAGGGTAAGAAGCCACTCGAAGTCAATCCGAGGGTACCGGGAAACGAATCGGAGTAGCCGTTTATCGTCAATTAAGATAATCGAACGAGCGTGCTCCGCGTCGCGATCAGAAAGAAACCTCTATACATTTTTTTTTATTTACATTTTTTCCTATCGATACGAAGTTCGGAGAACCCGTGTTACGTGCTGTAATTTTCCTTCGATCGCGACACATTCCCTTGCGCGCTCCATTTGCAATTTCACGCATGACTACCTTTTTTTAATATCGTATCAACGACTCGCGACGCATACACTGCACGTCCAACTTTAGTGATTGGGAAAAACTCAGATTCGACGGATAAATCATTTTTCAATTAATGCTTGGTATGAATTCTAATTATAAAATTCTACGGTTCTTTCAAATTATTTTTTGGAACAGTTTTTCTCTACTGGTTATCAAATTCAACTTAGTTTTGCGAGTGTCAGAACGTACAGTTTTTCAAAAAGTTGACATGCCTCTGGCATCGTATCGCTCGTAAATCAGGGGAAATGTAACGCTGGTCGTTAGAAACGGCAAGGTCTCGTGTATTTATGTCTATATATTCCCTTCTGTTAAGGGTTTTTACATCGCGGATGCATGGACGCATTTCCATCATACGCTTTATTTTTCGCGGCTTTCTTTCTTGAGCTCACTGTGTTATTCAGAATTGTAAAAACGGGGTAAAGTGTACGTAGACCAATCGATGGTGCTCAGTATAGTTGATACTCAAACCGCATAACAATGTTCAAAGTTAAAATATTTTTCGTGGGTATGAATCCAGGATATAATTTTTTCATATACTTGTACAACTGAGATATTTCAATCTAGAAATATTTGAGACAATTGAGAATTATTAACTGATTTCTGTGGTTCTTTTCATCAGCAATTTGGATTAAATTAATTTCATACCTGCTGAATACATCGAATGCTTCATTTTTTTTTATAAAAAACCGCAATCTAATTATAATTCTTGTTCCTATACTCCAAACTATTCACTCCTTAATTTAATTTATAATAACAAATGACAAAATATATGTAGTTGTTTTTCTATTGCAAAATGTAAACCAGAAAGCTAAAAGACAAACGACGTTTCAAATCTAATAATATCAATAAAATACGGAAGAACAGATTTTGTAAGTGAACTCGTGTGATTATACTTAAGAATAATGTTTGCACGATGGAAACGCGACGTGACACTGTCGATGCACGCAAACGTAATTTTCGTGAAAAAAAATCGCGAGCAGGGAAGAAAACTTGGCGTGAACTTTCTCGTTTTCGAGCCTCGGCAAAGCCATTTGTACCCGCGCCACGGAGGCAGCGCGCGTACCTTCGCCTCGGCGCGAAAACAAAGAAGAACGTCGATGAAAAAGTACGGGTGTTTCCGTCCCCTTTTTGCTCGTTAACTCCCGTCCCAACCTCTTCTCTCGCACTTTTCTTCGCGACTCTCTGTTCTCCGGCAAGGCAAACAAATTACGCGACGTTTCAATGTTTGCACCATCTTCCACCCCCTGCCCCGGATTTTATTAACAAGTTTGCGAACGCTCTGTGTTCCGCGAACCGCGGCTTACTTACTACCTCGTTCGAAGCGCATTGTGTTTCGATTTATCAGCTCGTGTAATGAATCCGCGTGTTTTATCTGAAAACATTAGCCTTCTGAATATTTTCACGAGGTCTATTCAATCTTAAAATATCCGTGTGTTAGTCGACGATTGTTCCATAACGATTTATATATATAAATTTCTTAAAAACTGTTCACCAAATTAATTTGTATTTTATTTCGAATAATCCAAGGATAAAAAAGAAATTAGGGAAGTATTTAAAGTTTCTACAAGAAGCTTAAAATTCAGCTTACATTTCTTCAACGTTCCTGAAAGAACCCCCTGAACAAAAAGTGATTTTACTGCTAAGGATAACAATTACCGCGGACAGAATCAATCGGCACGTCGCGCTTATTCTGGAGTTAACGAGCTTGAAACGAGAGACAGCGACTAGCGATCTGGATGAGAATCACGATTTCACGAAGTATCGTTAATGAACAGACGACACAGGGAGCCGCGAGCATGCGGATTCCTCGCGCGCGTATGCGGTGACGCGGAGAGGCCGAAATACGCGGCTTGAATTCGTCCCATTCATTCCTTCTTCGTTGCTTACGACACGCACCGCTATCGCGTACGCACGTACGACGTACACGCGCAACTAAAACCTCCTCTCTTCATTCATTCGACTCGGCTTGCTTTGGTCACGCGCTTCTTCCGCTTTGCACGTATCGTTCTCGTTACGATTGCAATAGAATATAAATTAAGCCTTTGTCTTACGATGCATCTTTTAACACTCAGAATGAAAATGAACGTAAATAAAATTAATTTTTTAGAATGCTGTTCAGTGTACATAAATAATATCTCTTAACACTGTTTCTACCAAGCGGTGTCAAAAGACACCTTTTGGAATTTTCGCCTAAAATTATTATCATTAGTCTAGTCGTTTTCCTCGATTTAATTAATTAATTTAACAATTAATAATTTTAAACAAGAATTTCAGAAGGCGTCCTTTGGCCCAAGCAGAAATAGTATTAAATTGATTAAGAAATTTTTATTTACAGTGATCTTATTAGAAAGTCATAAAGCAATTATTATCATATCATTTATCAACGCTATAAACTCATGCGATTGATTTAACTTAACGTATCTTTTATAGAAGTTATTGTACTATAAAGGTTTTAGAAAGATCATTCTCAGGCCGCGTCAGGGAATGCATTTATGAAGAAACCGAATGTGAGAGGAACCTCTTCTGGTCTCAATAAATTTCCATCTTCCTTGAAATTTTATGCCGTGCGATTATCACCTACTCTTTAACCCTATGTCCAACACTACAAAGTCACGCGATAGGAACATCGAGCCGGCCCTCTAATCATCAGCTAAAATCTAAAGGCGACGTTGGTAATTGGCCAAAGAATTCGAACGACGCTACTCGATGCTCCCCTTTTAACCACGTTCCCTATAAATCATCAACTTTCCATGATAATTAAATAGCGGGTGTGTCCACACGTTACTTTGCCATCAACACCTTCATGCGAAAAATAGCGATGAACTTGACCCGCTTCAAGGAAATAATGTCTAGGCTAGTTCATGATTTTCATAAACCGGTTTCATTTTAAAAGAGGAATTGCATATTCAATAACGCGTGCAGAAAAACAGTTTTGTTGATTTTTAATTAGAAGAGATCATGTAGTCATTAAAAACTTTTCTATGACACGCTATAGATTTTATCTGTTTAAATCGATATTATAAATGTTTTAGTTTGCATAAAAATAACCTGACAACGACAATTTTAATTCGAACGGAGGGCGATTCGCGGTCGAAATCGTTTGGGAAGAACTCGTTCGCGCTAATGCCGTTTATCGAGTACGATTGGCCGATAGGATGCAAGGCTATTGAAAGCGAGAAGTCGGGGCATCTGGTTTCGCGGGACGGTATTCAAGTCGCGACCTAGACGTTTAATAATTATCGTGCCGATCCTTAAGTATGATTTAACTGCGGCCACTTTAACGAGCGCGCGCGTCATCGGCCTTCGCAGCGGAATTATATTTCTTCGCGACGCGGCGCATTGCGTCACCTCCTTGCCCTCCGAGACACGACATTCCTGCGGGGTGTAGCAGTCGGAAAGAACAGGGGTATTTTCAGAGGCCTCACGGGAAGCACCCCGACTTCCTCTATTCGACGGCATTGACTTAATTCGTGATTCCTTTACAAACGAGAAAAGGTAACGTACGAAGGTGTCCTAGGACAGCGAGTAATTTGAGGAAAACGCTCGTGCCACTCTCCAAGATCGATCAGCAGCCTGGATTTGGAGGAGCGACCCGGCGAGATACGCGCGAGCAGAACTTTTGTGGGGGGTAAAATATTCATCCAACTTTTCCAACGAATCGACGAAACCTAGCTTCAAATTCTTCGGATAAACGAATTCCCTTCGGTGAGACTTTTACCAATTTTATATTTACTCTAAATAAATACATATATATATACTATTTATTTATATACAGGCTGAGTTGATAATAATCATAGAAAACAATTGATTATTCTTTTGAAAGAAAAGAAAAAGATATTTTATGTGAATCATTTATTTGATAAAACTGATTAATTTAATTTGTATTTTAAAAAATCGTTATTTATTTTTACGAAGTCTTTTAGTAAAGTTATTAAATGTTTGCCAATTTACATTCCCTACACATTTATGTGTAATATATGAAAAAAGTGGCGGGAGAGAAATTGCAGTAACTGCGTAACATGACAGGAATTCGTGATGCGTGGCGTATGGTGTCACGAATTTCAAGATATACAAGCTTCGAATTATTCTCGTATCGACGTGTTTTCGTTATCCTATTACGATTTAATATCCATCCTTTACGATACCTGTCGCGAATTTTCGCTACGAGCATAAGACAAAATTCTGGTGTATTATACAAGCAAATTGACAATTTTTATCCACAATCATATTTCAAAATGAATTATTACTATCCGCATAAATACCGGTTTTTTATCTACGCACATCTAAAAATTGAAAACAATTTATTAGAATAAACTATGTATGTTAATTCTTCTATTGAGATTTTAGATTTTATAATTATATTTATGTTACATACGTTTGAAAATTTGGAAGAGGAAGAGGAAAGTGCTCGAAATTTTTGGAGAAGCGATACACTTTTCCTTAGCCAGAGGAGCGACTGGTACGCGAAGGAAACCACGAATTACCTCCAATGTTATCTCACGTTCTTCGAATGCCGGTGGTCTTTCGCGACAGATAGAGAGAAAGAGAAAGAGAGAGAGAGGAGGGGGTCCTAGATTGAGAGCTTACTCGTCGGAGACCCGGAATAAGGTTTGCGTCTTCTCTATATGAGAGGGAATCGTGGGCGAGCTTACGCGTGGCTTCCGCTCGACGATGAAACACGCTGGCACACGCGAGCTTGCGGCAATTTCTTCCCTTATGGAGCTATCGATAGTTTCCGATCGCAATGAACAAGGAGAATGTAGAGAAAGTGGGAGCTTGCTCAACAGCACGCGTTAAACCCCCTTTTCGCGGTAACCCATCCCGCCTTGAAAAATCCTACCCGATAAACCCGTCGCTTTCGAGTCGAGCAAGGAACGCGAGGAAATTCTCGTTAGAAGGAATCCCAAGAAATTTTCCATCGCTGCGTTAAACTCGTCGATAATCGAATCTTGTCCAAGCACGAAGAAGCAATTTATATTCGACTTGTTTTCCCGTTCGGGGAACACAGTCTAGTTACTTTTATACACCGACTGATTCAAAATTTTATCATACACAAACTTTTATGAATATTTATATAATTTAGAACTTTCTTATGGTTAAACGTTCAAGTAGTTTCAAAAGCCGTTGCAGTTTCAAGATTCCAAATTAAGCAATCGGTCCAAGTTTTGACAATCGCAACGTACAATTATATTTTGTATACAATCCACGGTAAAAAGGGGGAATTAGAGGAACAGGAATTGCGTTTTTAAGTCGAAAGGACAAATCGTGGCAAGATGGATTTTTCCCAGAGAAAACGGCGCAGCGACGTCTGCTCGTGAAACAGACTGAAGGGAGAGAGTCGACTACTCCTGTTCGATCTCGCTTCGTCTCGCGCGAAACTTTGTTTGGTGGTTTTCGATGGGAAGATAAAACTTTTCGGTGGCATCGGTTTCAAAGGTCTGTACGAAACCGACGAAGACAGTCTCGTTAAAGCGAGATCAGCTGCCGTTTTTACACCATCCATTCAATCCATGTATACAGGGTGAATCAATATGGAATTATCCTTTATTTATTATTTATTATGGAGTCTTAAAAAATAAATTATGGTTTGATGTAAGAAGAGAATATATCCATCCAACGAGCATTGTATAAAATCAATCATTAGATGAAACATTGCATCAATTATTATATCAACTATTATAACAAGATTATACAAAATGTGTTATTAATTAATACATGAATTATTGTATTAAATATTGCATCAGTCATTGTAAGAAACACTTTTAAGAATTACTATATTAATTAGGGCATCAATCATTACATGGAACATCGTATGAAATATTAAATGCATATACAAGCGTATTAAATAAATGTCTATAAAATTTGTATTAATCAAATCAATAATTAATTGTCAATTCCAAATGGTAATTCTTACTGAGTCACCCTGTATACGTACTGTCTACAGCTACCCTCCTCTTCTCCTGCAATACTTGCAGGAAGCCCGCTCTTCTATTAACGCATCACTGTGACGAGTTTCCGGTTTTCACTCTTTCCCCGTTACATTCTATTCGAACTACTTGAGAAACTTTCGTACACGGAAGCGCCGCCGGGCCGGGCGGATCCCGAGATTTTCCGATCGTTAAAATCGGCAAGATATCGGAAGCCGATGAGGAGAAAGGCCAGGAAAAATGCTACGGATTTGCATTGATAGCAACATAACTCGAAATCTTAAGCTTCTGAGAAAACGTAGAAGCACGACTGGAGAAAAAAAATGTAATTCGGTTGCAAATATTGAACCGATAAGAAACGCAGAATGGAAAAGCTTATTACATAAAACATTGAACACTCAATATTAGCGATCAAACATGATTACGTTGTTGACGAAGCATAATGAGTAACAAAAAGTACAAACACATACAGTATTCCTCTTACGTTTAAATTGTAAATCTCAAATTTAAATTACTGAAGCTAAACAAAACCAGATATTTAACATTTTTAGCTGTTCTTCATTAAAATCCAAGTATGACCTCTTGTTATAAGTTGCAGAGGTACAAACAGAACACACATGCATTTAAGTTAAATACAATACCTGGCGTGATCTAATAAAAATTAAAAGAGATTCGTGCACCTGTGCAAGGATAAACGGATTATTAATACCAACAAAAACAGGGGAGCCGATTTTGCCGCGGCAAAGTTTCGATATTAATACCCCTACCACGATAACCGCAGTGCAGACGTTACACTATTCACTATAGTGAGGAAGAAACGGCAGGCACTCTTCTCTCTGTACCCTGTATGTACCGCCGTACTTGCGTTCTAAAAGCGTTTCGATTCGAAAATATCGAGATTGGCTCCCGGGTAATACCAACAACTGCTCTTAATTATAATTTTAAATAATTGTTACGTTCTAGCTGTTACGTTCCAGATTCCCGTGGTAACTTTTATTAATGTATCTGCTTATATACATATAA
>NW_017144855.1:167095-169511 GCF_001652005.2 Ceratina calcarata
TACTATACGTGAATTTTCTATTTGATAGAGCTTATTGAATTGTCCTTGCGTTTCATAAGGTATTTTAATTTAATCAATAATGTTTGTTATTTTGAATAATAATTTTTCTGCAACACATCATCACGAATGTAATGACACGGGACGGTGATGTGATACAAGGATACGATACAGCTGGATACACATATTTATGCGATAACACTCAGCATATATTTCATATGCATCCGACTATGCGAACGCGTACATATGTGAAACATATTTATGATTTATTGTAACGATTAACTTATGCAGAAATTATTTTGTACGCGAAGTTCTCTTAGGGAACGATGGTTGCGAAGGGCGTGTTGACGTTTATGGAAGCAACTTGTTTACGATTATCCGTGGAGAATTCATTAGGGAACTCGCGACGCGAAGTTATCAGTCTGTCACGGAATTACTTTCGGATTAACGCGACGCAGCTCGGAATTACGGCCGTTCCCGATACAATCCCCGATGCGCAAACAGATACAGAGTGGTTACATTGGCGGAGCGTGTCCATGGTCCCTCAGCGAGGCTTAAACATTTTTTCCTTTTGATCGCCGATGCGTAAACGCGACGCTGTTGATCAATGCAACTTTTGACGTGATTATCCTAACGCATGTGTATTCGTTTTGCGTAAATATTTGAACCAATATGAAACAAAAAAACGTTTTATAGAACGATAAAGTTTGATCTCGTTATTCAAAAATTTATAAAAAGGTGTGATATCTGAAAGGAAGTAATGATAAAAAAAATAGTGTCGCATCGGAGTACGAATGTGAAGATTTTCAAGGCACATTTTCGATTATGTTCGTCCAACATGCATTCGACGCTCTATTGTAAACACCCGTGGTAACTTTTATTAATGTATCTGCTTATATACATATAAATATATATTGTATATATATTTCGTGAACTACCTTCGTGACTTTCGTCGAGTACCGTGGATATGTACACTAAAATACGGTAGACGACGCGACGTTGTAAAAGCGGTGAAAAAATATTACAGGGCCAGAGGAAAGAAACGCCGAACATGAACTACAACATCATTTAATTTCATCGGAGGAGTTAGTGTAGTTTTCATTCTAGAGATTAAACGAGGAAAAATGCTCTAGTGCCCAGAGATAAGTGTAAATAAAATCCGAATGTATCTCGCTCTCACGGAACGCAGTTATGTTAATGTACGCAGTTAATGTTCCTTGATCGATTCCGCTCTTCGTAATTATTCCGAATACCTCGAGCCGCGGGAAAAGGCATCTCGAAGATGGTCGAGCAAAAATAGAAGGGTAAATACGAGCAGTTTTAACGAGCACCAGAAATAATTGGCGTCTGTGATGACGCGGTTCAAATATTTCGAGAATGATACGAGCATTGCTCGAGGCGCAACGCGACTTAATAATAGATTACGCTTGTGTAGCAGTTCTTTCAATAACGGCTGGCCTATACGTTAACCCGAATGCCACAGAATGGATTAAAAAGTCTTTACGGTCTGTCAGTTTCTTTTGACGACAAAATTTTCAAACATAACGTATCTTTTTAATAAATAATTTTAACAATTAGATTAAAGGAAGATAATTGATAATAATTCCACAAAAGCAATCAAAAGTCGCTATCATCCGTCATCGACCATCGAGCAAAAATAAATGTATATGATTCAGCAGATTTAATACCGTTCAATAAAGTTGATAACAGTTCCAAAAGTTCTACGAGAAATCGCGTTCGTTCATAATATGACACGTTTTTGAATGTGAATCAAGGTCGCAAAAATCAAGCGGAGCAGTACTGACGTAGAGGAGTCGAGGAAAATATCGGAAGAGGATGGAAGTTCTCACGTGTATGTTTTCCTTAGCGACTATTTCTGTCCGGGAATGCTCGCGTAACCATCCGTTTTAATCCCGCGGTCACTAATAGCAGCGGCTGGTACATATACATATATAGCGCGTTAAAAACACGGAGAGCCTCGATCAGCTGAGCCAGGCGTTTATTCTCTGCCGCATTTTTTCTTCCTTTTCCCCCTTGGCTGCTACCGCTCGCACCCACTGATGCCGCGCTGTTGTTGCCCTCGTCCCTCGAATTTTCTACGGGCGATGAATAGGACACAGCCCGTAACCGTGACGGGAACGCAATTTTACGCGCAAAACGTTTTCTCGGTTCGTTGCTCGTTGATTAAGTTGCCTCGCAAATCGTGCTTGATCCGACACGATGCGATTCGTTTCGATCTGATTCGATTCGATTCGAGTCACGTGTACGAACTCGAATGTTGCCATATATAATTAAACCTCTTTCCCATCGTTCCTAACTAATTTACAAAAAAACGCAATACCACGATTTCTGCTTTCTTTGATGTGCGTATCCGTTTGTAGCGGATATTCTCGTATAGTGTCAGGAACTATTCCAATTG
>NW_017144855.1:170130-219774 GCF_001652005.2 Ceratina calcarata
GAAAGGAAGTAATGATAAAAAAAATAGTGTCGCATCGGAGTACGAATGTGAAGATTTTCCAGGCACATTTTCGATTACGTTCGTCCAACATGCATTCGACGCTCTATTGTAAACTATAAAAGGATTACGCATCCGAAACGGAGATTAAACGTTTCCACGCGGAAAAAGGACACGACAAATCGCGATTGAAATCACTAATAGTTGAGCGGTAGATTGCGCGATTGATTCAGCGCACATTTTATCATTCCGCATCCGCGATCTTGCTTCGTTTCGAGTTTTGAAAACGCGACGAATGCTCGAATTGCATGCGACAAGCGCGTAAAACCGTTCTCTTATTTTTTTTTTCAAAGATTCACGAAGACGACCCTCGACGGGGTCGTTATAGAAATCATTCATGCTCCGTTTACTGTTTCCGCTTCAGCTTTACCACCGCCGGTCCCCCTTTTTTCCCGCAAGCCATTCCTAAGTATAATTAGGGAAATTGTGCCCGAAGTAATTGCGAACAAGTACCGGGAAGAAACTTGGGAAAACTCTGGTCAAAGAGCGAACCAGATAAGCCCCGTGCTCATACCCGTGCACTATACAAACGACCCCGCAACCTTTTTATGCCAACTAGATCGATCGTTTCGCGATTTACGCCCCGAGTATTTACTTTAATCCGGCTCCAATCGTTAATCGGATTGACAACTCGTTAACGAGCCTAATTCTCTTGCCGACACCACTTTAGCTCAAGTTTAAGTAAACGTGGCTATTATACTATTAAAATAATGATCCACTTTTTTGCAATGAATAGATTTGAGTACTTGTAAGTCTTCAAGATTTATTACTGAAATAATTGGTACAATTTTATAGGACACTTTTAAGTAATTATTGAGGCTATTTCTCATTAATTTTATGCAACATACGATTTTATTCGATTCGACGTAATTGTCTGAGAATTCGTCCGCGATAAGACTACTTCCGTATCGATCGGCGTTAAGCGATAAAATTTTTCGCCGCATCAGACGCGTTATCATACGCCTACTGACTCACTAACCGATTAGGATAACAGTAGCACCGAGCTCACCGTTGTGCACGCAATTCTTTAATTGAGCATAATGCACCTTTCCAGGTTATTAATAACTAGAGTAAGGATGTTCGATTGGAACAAGTGTATACATTCTTCAAAGGCATTTTTATAAGGTTCTCCGTTTTGTAACATGATTAAAGAATTTAGTAAAGCCATGCTGTACTCTTGTAACATTGTAACAAGTAATTGGGATATGTCCCATTGAGTTCTGTGTGTTGCAAGAATGCGTGCACAATTTGTTCGGTCATTTCGGAACGTCTTTCGTCGGACAGGGAAAAGAGTAACGGGCGGACAGGTACGCGATTCAACGGTGGAACAGCGGTGTCACGGACGTAATTTACCTTCATTAGAAAATGGTCGGAGGAGTATTATCTCATAAAGGGGTCGAGAGCAAACCGCCGGGTAATGCGACTGAATCTTAATTAGAAAATTCATTTCGGGCGTCGACGCTGGCTCGAGGGCCGAGGAATTTCCGGAATTCTTGTTACGCCTCGCCTCTCAGCTCGCGTCTTCTCCTTTACATACATACAGAAGGGAGGAGAAGGACCCCTCTATTACAGGTTTGGATTATTTTTCTATTTGAAATTTCTGTCAAATTTCTGGCCATACGACGAGTAACGTACAATCTCTACGTTGACCTTTTCCACTCTCGAGCGGTAGTTCTGCTAACACGAAAATTCCATTTCCAAATTTTCTAAATTGATAAACTGCTACGTGAACGCACGACTTGAACTTTAATATTAAAATCCTACGTTCCTAAATAATAGTAAATGAAGATTATTAAATAATTTTAACGCATAAAAAGATCATAACAACAATTAGTAAATAGTATATAACAATCTTTATTTGTGTCCATAACTAGATTTCATTCTCTGATTTGTCTCACTTCCACTTGAAATGAATATACAGAACAAAAATTTCTATACCGATCATCAACAGTTATATTTCATTGATCATGCATCTATATTCTGATGAGATTCTATTCTGTATAGACTTGGAGCCATGTGCCGCAGTCAGTGGTTCGTTTTAAAACTCAATGATGTTCGCGTTGCCCTATTTTCCCTCTCCAAGCCAAGTCTCGACTCACCCTTTTTCGCACTCCTTATGCAACGTTCTGGTTCGCGTTACGAAATCAATGCGAGGCCATCTCCGACTCGCACCTACGCGCAATCCATCGCGACTCTCATTTATCTTCCGCGCTTCAAGCGCTCGTAATTAATCGTTCGTTCCGGATTACGCGTCGGCGAACGCGTCAAAGAAGCTGCGAGTCAAAAATTGCCCGGTGATGCAATGGAGAATGCTTTGTTCCTCGAACAAAGCATCGATTGAGATTTATTTCATCTTAAGTGTTCATCAACCGTATTGTAATAGACGAATTAGATTTGTACGAGGCATTCCTAATCTTTCAATGTAGTTCATATTTTGTAGCTAAAGAATTATGATATTTTCAATTGAATTCGTCGGTTATATAATAATATATAAATATGGTTTTTATTATTTCATTACATAAGAATATTATAATTCATATACGTTTTTATATGAATACATTTGTATATGAATTATAATATTCTTATGTAATGAAATAAAAACCGTATTTATATATTTATACATTATATGACCGACAAATTCAATTGAAAATATCATAATTTTTCAGCTTCTTATAGTTCAGACAAGCACAGCGTAGCAAAGTATAGCATAGATAAAGGTTGAAGGAAAGAACGATTTTTCAAAGATTTACGTTTCCAAGTAATTCCTATTCATCATTTAAAACATATCACGGATCGTTTGCGATTTAGGAAAACATCTCTCGGGTCAAAGTTTTCTCTTTCTCTCATTCTCTTGTTCCTTCTTCAACCGGGAAGTTCCCTAGAGTCTACTCGGTAAACATGGGGTTAAGTAGGTTTAATTTTCCCTCGGCCAGCGTCCGCATATTTGCTGAAACGAACCATCCAATAAGATTGACCTCTTTACAAGTGCAAGAAGCTTTCCGCAGGGATATCTATTTGTCGAAGGTAAAGTGACTATAGCTCATCGGTAAAGGTCAGACATTGATTACAGAATTTTATACGGAATTGCTAGGACGATAAAAGTAAAATAATTTTACGAAAAATGTCAGTAGCTATTCTAGATGGGATGAATTACAATTTCCATTTATATAACAGAGAATTTGTATGGAACAATCAACACCCACAAAATGTGTACATAAGAATGCAAGTAATGTAAGTTACATTTTTCCAGTTCCGAGAAATTTATAATTCACGTTTAGTTGGCTTATAATGTTTCTTTTTAGTACGAATCATTTAACTGTCATTGTCGATAATCTAAAAAGATATTAACTCAAGTATATACGTCATAATTAATATTCCACCATTTGACAAGCCTCAGGATATCATTATCTCAATTTCTTTTATATCATGTACATAGATGTTTAAACTACCGAGTTCTATGTAATCTTTATTTTAACAAGTCAAACATCCAATACGTTACATCGTGTATCTTCGTTCGTCCATTACTTCTCGACCCACTATCAACATCCACTCGTAACGATAACACAGAAGGTAGAAAACGTTCCAATTAAGCGTTTCCAAACCAGTTTCATTCGTAACAAACATTTCGTTTACGTAACATCTCCCTACCGGCCACTCGCATCTCCAATTGAAATGAAACGTCCGCCTATGATTTTTCAGTGAGAATAAATCGTGTTTAAAAGGAACGAAAGCATTACCAATCGTCGATATTTTAAGAAACGTAGTAACAATTAATATACATATGTATAAATTACTATATCAAACCTTGAGTACCAAAAAAGTAACGTGGTATAAATTATTGTCATTGTATCGTTATACGAGCCACTGTATCAAATATTGTATCAGACAATGTAACAATTGTAATATAAAATATTGTATTAATATTAATATTTATGGCCGGCATTGTATGATACAAATGGATTAAGAGTATCGAGCGTAAGCTCGAAAAAGAAAGATGAAGAAATCAGAGAATCGAATCTGTAATTAACCTTTAAGTAGAGTCTCCGGGCATGCTTCTTAGAATCTCTTGCCCGGGTTTGTATACTCACTGGTTATATCGCGCTTTAATATAAATGTCGAGAGTATTATTAACTAAGTAGGTACATGAACCGTAAGTATCGAGCTCGCCTCTCCGTAATCTCTCTGCTCTACTCGAGTTTTCTCGAGGAACGAGGAACCTTTGCATTTTTTACACTGGATACTCTATATCGACCCGAGCTAATAGCTTACCGATACGACGAAGAACGTGTCCCGTGTCTCCAAGAACTCTAAGGAAGGCGTGCTTCTTAAAGAAAAAAAGCCCGCACGCGAGAACACGTTGGCAATTAAGAATACTTAATTGCACTAAATTAGCTACCGTAATCTGATACTCGCGATTAATGCCTGGTCTATTACATTAACCTTTGCGTGGTCAGGACTATACGATATGAGTCACAAAATTATTAGCATACTTTTTGAAACAGAATAATCTGGTTCATGTGATTTCGATTTATTTGGAAAGCGAAGCGTATATAAAAATTATAAAAAAAATTGTAATTACAACAGAGTAATAAAGACAGAAGAATAAAAATCACTTTCCTTATCCGGACTTATAACAGATTTTGAAGATTTATGTCGGTCATAAATATACTGGAAGGGGAAGATCGCGTGGATCGATATTAAGAGAAAACTCACGTGTTTACGTTTTTCGGCGAGACAACGTTCTCACCTGCCTTCGGCTCGTCCTTCGGCAACGTTAAAATTGCATGCAGGTACGATGACGTCAGGCGGCTGCAAAGAAACCGGTTGTTGGCCGAACGAAAACCGCTAGTCGCGACCTCGGCGAGAACTCGCGGCGATCCTTGTGTCCAATCTTCAGGTTAGAGATAGACTCTCTCGAACCGATTTTTTCAAACGAGTCGCCTGTTCGGCTTTTTAGCACAATAGAACCATCATTATGCAGACGTCCTATTATATGAACACCTGTTATTTGCACGTTCCATTGTAAGAACGGTATATTTCACGTTACAATACCGTATGAATCTAAATATGTATATTAGATTATACAGAATTTTGTACATGCTAGCTTTAGGCGCTTTAGTGAGTAGACCATTGTTGCCGTGTCGCGTGTAATGCAGTATTAAAAAAGATATTCGGTATTAAACGAAATACGAACGTATTTTACACCCGCTGTACGTTGGTTTTTGTACAATGGAGCAAAATGTTTTGAAAGTCTGCCGGTGAACCGCGATATTATCAAGGGAAAAGTATCTCGATGCGATATTTGTCCAACGTGGGATGTCAGTGTCAGAACGACGTTAGTCGGAGGTTCAAGAAAAGTGGTTTGCAAATCCAATCTAGGCGAAGTCATTCTCCCGGGTTCCTCCTCGTTTACGACCAGTGAACACACGTGCATAGGCGAAACGGAGAGCGCGAATGAGTACGATATTGGATTCGAGACATCGCGAACCACGTACCTAGCATTAATCTTTGCTCGCTGTTTATCCGTCTTCTGTTTAATTTCCTCTTTTTGACGTGCCCATTTCCTCCTCGGTGTCGCGTCGACGCGTGTCTACGTTTGTCGACGGCTTATCGCGAGGCACACCGGAAAAGCTGTGAAAGCGTGAGGAAAGGAGAGAGAAGCTCACGGAATCGAAACACGTCTCGTTCGATCGTTATCGATCGTCTCGTTATTGCGTGGTTTCCCACGAATAAATCTTTCATTAAAACGTGGAGAGGAAAAAAGCGGACGGGAAGTTCATGCTTTTGAGCCTCTTACCTGACAATTTTTTTACCTGAGTGCAAATAGCGATGTTTAACTCGCGAATGAATTTGTCCGTATCCTTTTGCTCTGACAATTTCTTTAAATGAATGTCATGCGCAGTATTCTCGTTTACTGTGCCCATCGCAATTAGATTCGATTAAAATGCACGAGGAAAAGAGATGGGAGTTGAAAGTGGCATGTTACATAATTGAAGTCTGCAATCTTTGTCATTTATAATAGAGAATGCTTTTAGTATTACAGAAATGATTCAGATTTAAATCATTAAATGGTCAGTACGTGATAAAGAAAAGAGTTCCCGTTTTAGGGCATTTAAAAAATAATAAAAGAATCATATGTTGAAACGAATGAAGGATCGAAAAGCAGTGAATAATAACTTTCGAATCCGATTAGAGGGCAGGGAATGTTTTCGCAATTAAATAATGGTCTGATGTAACGAAGCAAACAGCTGCGAACATCATCATGTGATCGAAGCATCGAGGGAGAAAGAGAGATGCAACTTGGTCAACGCGAAAGGAGGTCAATTAGAAAAACAGCAGCCCGAATAACCGGTTCAATTAAAAAGCGACGATATAGAAATTCCACGAAAGTAATCGCGATCCGCAGCCTGTTCAAGATTTTCCCACGATATCGCTGTCGTTTGTTAATTCTCGGCCCGTTTTCTCCAGACCTGAACTGCGAACAGAAAAAAGCAAAAGCTCCTTCGCTGCAATTCGCGCGATATCGGTATCCAAAGTTTAAGGCTTCCATTCCCGGTGATAAACGTTGCGGTAAACGGGTTCGTGGAACGTAGACTGCCTTCGAAAACGAATAATTTTCTAACCGTGAACCGTCGACGATGGAATTACGGGCCGTCGTTCCGGAAAATACCGGACCGAGTTCCGAATGAGAATTGCATTTCGAAACAGCAAGCTATTCAAAGTTACGAATTTGAACTATAAACGTGTGTACGAGTCCGGAAACTCTGGTGGAATTTTTCCCGTGCCCGCCGGTTTCATTGATTATACAATGTGAACATTATTTTACAACGTACGAGCCAATTCCTCCATTTTGTGGCTCCTTTCGAACGTAAACGACCTTGTTCTCTTTTTGAAGTTTCAAATTTTATACGGATATAATGTAAGGGGTTTACCATTGCGAAAATTTTATACGGACTTGGAAAACGCGAGCGGAAAAATTATCGAACTGTCCAGGCATGCGAAAAGTCTGTGGTTTGAATACGAGCGCGTCCGATGCATAATGCAGCTCGTTTCCGAGCCGACACTTTGACTAGTCCGCGTCTAATTCGCGTCGCGCCTTCGCAGTACACATGCATAAACAGCGAACTGTAGGAGTGTCTGGCAATCCGCTCGCATAGATGATGAAGAACGTAAGGAAATTGCGATTGCCGGTCCAGTACGCGCGTAAAAGGGAACTTTGCCAAATGTTTTTACGTTTAAACTCGAGCTCAGGCGGGACATCAAAGCGTAACTCGCATCGATAATTCAAAGCCGGCCGGATCGATACGCGATGACTCGAGCGATTCAATGAATGTACGCTATGCTACGTGTTAATCTTTAATCATTATTCGATTCACTGATTAATTGATTTGGAATTATTTAATTTTCTATCACCATATTTAACCAACTAAATGCGAGATTCCTGAATACTTAATTAATTATAAATTATAAATAAATTTAGCTTATGAATTAATGATAGAGGTTTCGTACGATTCGTTCGAAAAACAAGAGACAAATGTTCCTGTACTTCGTTAATAACACATGAAGCAGTTGATCAATTACGAGGTAAGAACAGGCTGCGCGCGTCACTGTCCACTGTGTACATACATATGTATACACCCGCTACATTGTGTCGCGGGACACGGGGAAAGAAGTTCCCGTCGCTCGTAGTGGCAAGGAAACTTATGTAGAAAGTTAAGACGCAAAAAGTTAACGCCAGGGAAGAAGGACTACTTCCGGTTCATGAAAGTCAACTCGGTGGTTGTAGGTAAGTGCAATTGCCAGGAGTCGGTGCCTTTCTCGCCGGCCCGTCAACGGAAGCATTACGAACAGACGCGGTTGAATTGCTGATATTTTTCTCAAAAGACGAAACTTTATCCGATCGCTACGTTTAGATTCCATACCCACGTTTGTCATATCTTCGTATCGTCGTTGCAATGCAACTTTTACTTTCTTACTCGCGATTTCGTCCAGTTGTATTGTATTTTATACATCCGTAAAGAAAAATCTAAAACGTGTGGATCACTATTAAAGAAGGCATTCTGTTCTTAAGAGTGTACACACACTGTATACGTAAACTTTATCATGGACTATAATTCATATCCGTTTTCTTCTATTTTGGGAGATAAAAACTTGGAAAATCTCAAATCACTAGAATGGACATTAATTACTTGGATGTGACCTAAGATTTACGACGCAATGCTTGTCCGTTCATAGTGTTATGATACGAATGAATGCTACAAGTGGATATCCAGCTCAACACGCGTATCGTCTGCCAGGCGTGTTAATATTTATTCTTTCGAACTTGGCTCTGCATTGTACGCTTAAAAGGTACAAAAGGCGTCCGCGAGATATCTTCGCTCTTTGCTCGATTTGCTGCATCAATTACACGGTATTGTCGGGGCCAACAAAAGGGGAATTGTCGACGAATCGCGGAACCCTGTACCACTGCAAAAGCGAGTCTCGAGATACCTATATGTATACATGCATACGTTGATTTATAACGGACAATGGACAAGAACGTTTTTGATCCTTGACCGCGCATAAAACCGCGCCTTGCAACCTTCGCACCTGATTCTCTCCTTCTTTTAGACGCTATTCTGTCAGTCGCGGGCCGACTATTCATCATCCTTAACATAAACGGCCTCACGGCCGAATCGATCGCGTTTACCCCTTGCTTGATGCCTTCCTCGAGTGAACGAGTGAGTGATGTATGTACTTAGAAAACCGACGGCGAACGCGATCCCAGATACCACCTGCCAATGCGACCGAGAGAGTCAGCGCCGTCGATCGGTCACTCGCTAACCGTTTTGTTGACCGGGAGGGTGCGAACTAAACGCAAACAGGGTGAAACTCGCGATTATTTTTTTTCTCCAATGTTTGCTATCTCTAAACTGTTCTCTATTCTGTGTGAGTGAATAGAGTTAAAAAATAAAAAACACAAAAGTGAGTTTAGATTTCAATCTGAAATTGAACCTGAATCCATGGAAAAGTTCAAATGTTATATAGATTCAGAGACTCATATTTTTAATTTTCATTTGGATGTTTGAATTTGTATTCCTGTAAGTGGTTTGAATTAATACTCCACGATGAAATTAAGTCACTTGGTACGTAAATTTGAACTAGCATACGAATCTTTGGTATTCGAAACTGAACCCCTTAGAATGTAATTGAACAGGGAGCTGTCGTTATACGGATGCTTCGAATTCCAAATTATCCGAACTGTTTCGTTTCCTGATGTGTACGGATAAATGAAGCTTCCAGCCGTGGATAGTTAACGACCGACGTGAACGACGTGCTCCATTTTTCGTAGGTTCCCCGTGTCTGTTCGTGCTCGTCTCCTCGACTTTCCCTCAACAATGGCGGCCAACGCTGCGCCACGTCTCAGCCCTTATCATGGGTTCGTCTTTCACTGTAGTTTCCTTTCTTGCTTACTCCGCAAACGTCAGGAAGCATCATTAAGTCGATGTTCGATAAGTAGACTGATTTGTAGAAAACTTATAACCACGGTGAACGAGAAAGCGTTCTACTCCGTCCCGTTAGTTCCGGTTGGTTGAGGTCACCTCGATCATTTCGCTCGATTCGATAGAACCGATAAATAAGGATAAAAAAGAGATGGAACGGCTGAAAAGTATTCCTGAAAAACGGTAGGCTAATCGCGAGCTATCGGCGCGATTCATCGTGATAACGAGTTCCGGGAGGAGAGGGACGACACAAAAGCTGGACTTAACGAAGAAGACGAGCGACAGAGCTCGGTCTGGTTCTTCTTGTCGCGCGACCGTACTTTGCTTGCCGTCCCGTTCCAATAGGGAGGAATGAAGATATCATCTCTCGGGTAGTCAACGGAACCTCCTGCGCAACAAACCACCCTCGTTCGACTCGATAGTCCCGATAAAACCGATCCTTCCCTCTACTCTTTTCCGTTTCCCGTATCAAAATCATAGAAAAACTCGAAAGTTACAAGAGACAGTACTATGAAATTGCTAAAAATTGTTATTTCTACTAATTTCAATAAAATGTTTGATTCTTGATCTTGCAATAAATTATAACTATTAGGACAGTATATGTATTATAGGTAATTGCAAGGTAAAAATTCTACAATCGAACGCCTGTAGAATCCTGTAAGTTGCCGGTCATATTATACCGAACCGACTGTGTCATAAATATAGACTTGACAAAAGACAACTTTTCTCGCCTCGAGGGTCAGAAAACTTTTCAGACAGTTCGTGTTATTCCTCCCTGCAGTTTTCTTTCTCCTCGTTGGATTACCTTGGTCGGACGTTAACTTTTGTAAAAATATATATCATCTCTTTGCGAACTCACATTTTATCTTCCGCAAAGTCTATCGCACATATTATAGGTGTAAAACACTATTTTGAAACAGATGATAATTGTTGTAACTCATTCTCGTTTCTTCTCGACGTTATTATACCACAGAGCTTTGATCAAATAAATAAACATGCTTACTTAAACAAACATTAAATATTTCCAAAACATTCGAGATATGAAAAGAACACGAAGGTACAGTCCGCGAATGACTTTTGTAAAAATGTTTGTACATACGATGTGTAGCATACGAAACAGTATTTCGAACATTGTTATTTTATTACAATTTATTTTTGTTAGCTGCTCTTCGATGTTACATATCAAGAAGTGGACAAATAAATTTAAACGGCAAGATTAAATTTTCAAAATATTGAAAATGTCGTCAAAAGAATGCGACGCTAATGACTGCAATCAAACAGCAGGAAGCTCGTAAAAAAATCCCGAACGAACGAGGCGTGGTCGATTTTTTTTCGCAGCGTCGCATATTCATTCGATCGCGCTTTTTCATCGAGTTTTCCAACCAACCGACACGTTGCCGCGGAACGAAACGACGTTACACGGCGGCGTACACGCGGCGGCAGTAGCCTGGAAATGTCTGATCGGCCTCGGCCACGCGACATAAATTTCAAAGTTGCTGCTGCCGGATACAAAATCTGCTCGTAACTGTATTAATAACGGGTGAAAATGGAGTTTTCAGTCCGCGTGGCGTTTCTGTCCTACACGTGCATACATTAATTCGATAAAACGCGATGTAATGCAATCGTTGGCTCTGGTAATTGCGGTCAAATCGGAGTGGCGAACGTTCGTTACTCTTCGCGCCTTTCGCTGCTCGCCTGCGTCCTCATCGTGATATGAAATGCCAGTCGGAAAATTTTGTATCGATCCCCTCGCACGGCTGACGAACCAAATCGGAATTACGGCGATGCGAATCAATGAAAATAATAGATCGTTCGTTTCCTCGTTACGACATTTTTTACAGAATTACACAACGTTTCATCTCTTGGTCCCAGCAAAGAACAAACTGAATGATTAAAATTCTCTCTTCCTCTCTTAATTGACGTTATGAATAAAGATAAGATTACAAGTCGAATAGATATAATATACTAAATATAGAAGGTATTCCAAAGATCATGCTGGTGATTCTACATTCAGAATTAAATCATTGTTTTTTCACTTTTACGTTTGAGGAATTATTCAAATTACGTAACAAGTAATCTATATGCCTCTCTGCTTTTTTCTTAAAGGTCCTCTGTATTTCTTAAAGTTCCAAAACAAAGTTTGCTTTTAATTCTTCAACAGTGTCATTATTCTTGGAGTACAAAAGTTTCATAGATCGAAGCTTTCAGTTAATACACGGAGTACATCTAATGAGGTCTAAAACTAATTTTTTTTTATCGAGAACCAACTCCTAAATGAGAAAATGTTATTTTTCTTTCCCGAATTATTTTTGCACGTAGTATCAGTACCCAATCGGTTATACCACGATTGCCGGGACATGCAGTATATTTTGAGTCATAGTTAGAGAAGAATAGTTCGTAAAGAACAGTCGTTCATCAGGAATAATTCCCGATGAATAATACTTGAGGAATAGACAACAGAATTTCTCTAACCATGAGTTCTTAACTAATAATTCCTAGCCGTTTTTGGAAAACAGTTCGGGTTCAAAGAAAAATTCGTACGGAGTGGCCTGTTAAACAAAGCGATCGCGTTACTTAAGTTAGTTTTTCGAAACAATGAAAATGTGGATTTAACGACTTTGACTCGTGTGGGCGGGCGGCGGGGTTTCGCGAATAAACTTTATCGCGCCAGTTACGCCGAAGAAACAATGCCGACATGTGATATCTTCCGACAGGAATGCGCGAATGCATCGCACCAGCAAGCTCGGATCCGACTCCGGTTCTCGTGTTACTCGCTTCGCGGATAGGAAGTTCGCGAATCGCTTATCAAATAGCTTTTCATTTAAGTGAAACAAACGAAATGAAAGAAATTGCTTCGCATCGAATAAAGATTCTTGACATGTTTATTTCCACCGGGGATCGCGCTTCTCTCATCTGCTGGAATTAGAACGACCGCTCGACCGCGATACAGACGAAAATAATTTAGGAATTTTATCGGGAAGGGAATATAACCTCGGCTGTCGCTGTTTCTGGACGACAAATGCGATCGTCGATAATCCATGCTCTCGATTTGTACATCGAGCGTACAATGCATTATATATGTACGTCCTGCCTTGTTCCTATGTCGTCCACAGCGTAAACGTTATGGCACGTTCATTAAATTGCCAATATTTTTAATCCATTGTTTGCATACATTGTTCATAAATTATTAACAACTTCGTTAAATGCTCTCGAATGGTTCGCCAATTTTTTATAATTGCACTGATCTACAGGAACATTGAATACACAGAGAATATGAAGAATGTAACGTAAAAAATGTGCAGAATATCAAAGGTATAAAGCACATCATTATTTTCGAACGATAAAGAGAATCGCACTCTTTAAGTTGATATCAATGAACGAATTTTTTCCCGTGCATAAAAATCTTCAATCAAGCGATTATGAATAGGAAACGTTCATCGCCTATGAAAGATAATTCCTGTTCGACATGATCTTAGCGAATAACGCCCATTAAAAATAAATAAATCTCAATTCGATTGTTATTGAACCGTTCTACGGAGATTATAGCTCGCGGCGTTTGATCATTTTGTCCGTGGCCGTCTTACGAGTCAGTTACTCACGTTCGTTCTGCTCGTTATCGAAAGATCGATCACGAACTTGGCCGTATTAAACAATGCGTGTACGACGAAACATTGAACGAACGGTTTGGTTCGGTGTGTCTGGTGCTCGCGACCCGAGAAATATAATCACGTCATAACGGCGCTGCGGCTGTCACCGCACACCGACAAAGTATATCGCGAATACGATTTACCGGACGTGAACGAGATAAGGTTCGAGTGAAGTCTGCATTGTTCGAAGCCAAGCGTCACCCCAGCCTCTATAATATTGATTTTTGGTCGATTCAACCGGACGGATTATCGCCTGCTCCGGATAGAAATATCACGATGGAACAGTTCGATTTTTTGTTTGTTTTCTAAATCTCCATATTTTTTTCTACCTTTATTTTGTCAGCGCGTTTCTCTTTGGATTCTCTTATCACTCTTATCTATCTTCGTTATTCGCGATTGTGTCATCCTCCGAATTGAACTGTCGTTTTTATCTTTTCCCAAAAACATTCACACGACTTTTCTACAATTTTTCCCGATCTTTCTTCACGTGCAAGGAATTCCTTGCAGTACCCGTCTAATTTTTTCTACTAATGAATAAGTGAAGTCGCAATAAGACTAAATCGTATCTCCAGGGAGGCAAAGAATTTTCCAGTAATTTCGCGCTTAAAACATTGATTAGAGGGGAAACTATTTTGAAGAAGTTAGGGAAGTCGAGTTTTAAGACAGGTCTTCGAAATTTGGAAAGTTCGTCAGTTGGAAAGTTCATCTTGCGGATTTGTTTTATTTTTATGTCCCGAGCTGCCAATTTATCTTATATCCGAAGTTGCGAGTTACTCGGATTGTTCAACGTTTCAAAGTAACGGGTTACCGCGCAGAGCGGAGCAATCTCAATTTGGTTATAAAATAGAAAATATGTATTTGAAAAGACTG
The DNA here is from genome assembly GCF_001652005.2 of Ceratina calcarata. Taxonomy (NCBI): domain Eukaryota; kingdom Metazoa; phylum Arthropoda; class Insecta; order Hymenoptera; family Apidae; genus Ceratina; species Ceratina calcarata. The sequence goes on from NW_017144855.1 coordinate 184,187, forward strand.
TAGCACGATAAAGTGGAATGGCTGAACAATGCTGATTGAAATCGGCTATAGGACGTGCACGCGCTCGCCCCGAATCAAAATCGTCACTCTACTACTCTACTCTCTCGGTATTAATGGGTCAAGGCTTCTGTTCTTGGCTCGCTTTGCAGTTTCGGTCCATCCAGCGGAAGCTGTCCGTTTCAGCGATCATTCATTCGCGCTCTCTCATTTCCCCATTTCTCGAAGCTCCACTTGTAGCATGCCCTCGTATCGTCATCCTTGCCTATCATTATAAAAACCGTTGCATCGTTTCGCACCCCCATTTATAAGCCATATAATCTATGGAAATCATTCAACGAATTTAACCTTATAATATAACAAATTAAAACGTACATTTGTCAAGTTCTATAATAAAACTAATAATCAGTGAATAATTTTAAAGTATATTCCATTCTGATTCATCGTGTTTATACAGGAACGTATGCAACAATGATACGCAACGATACAATACGAAAATATAATCCAAGTGGATAAAACATATAGGAAGGAAATGGATATATTAATAATCTATAAATTGCAGGCTACAAAAAGCTTGAAGATCTACGACACGATTCGGTTGTGTATTGTAAACGAATACAGCCGGCGCGGATTCAATGGAAGAAATAACACCAGCGGGCGAGTATTAATGCTCGCTTAATATTAAACCTTAATTTCATGCAAATCGTTGGCGCGAAACTTCGGCGGGTTCGCAATTCACCGGCATCAATTAAAAATTTAATAAACGCTCCAATGCGAGGGTGTAATTAAACGTTCTAACGAGGAGAAAATGCGTTAGCAGCACACGCGTTTCCTACTCGAAATATCTCCAACGAGAGACGACCGCCTTGTAAAATAATGTTCAATCACGATATAATTAAATACAATAACGAAAATACGCGACAGCATCTCTCTCCCCATGATGAATCTCGTTATCGTTGCGTGATTAAAATCGACAATGAACTAGAGCGCATAAAACCTTTTTACAACACCGTGATACGTGTAATCCATTAGAATAAAGACTTGACAGACACTCATATGACCAAACTGCTTCCTTCTCTATTTATCAAGAAATAAAAGAACAGAGGAATCGAGGAATTCAAGTTCCATAAATGTAAAAAGGAAAAAAGATACTGTACCCGACAAAAATCGCTTCTATAGAATCTACAATCGATATCAATCATACATACAACTACCATCGATTGTGATATTAAATACAAACTATTCTACTTTTACCGGAAACGAAAGCGAACCAAAGCGGAACGTAGGAACGAATGAAACGGAACGCGATCGATTACGAGAACGGAACGCGCATCGCGGTGTCATCAGGAAATATTCGCATTCCATGCTTCTCTGTACGCCGGGTTTCCTTTTGTGGCCAAGCTTTCGTTCCCAGAACGAACTGTATGCGCGATGCATGCACGCAGTATACGACCAAGAAATCACGACAAACGTGTCCAGAATATTCAACCAGCATCTGTTGTCTCTTTCACTTTCGTTTTGATAGACTGAAGCAGTTCATCAATTATTATGATGAATGAAATATCGTATCAAATGCTGTATAAAATTTTATATCATTCGTTAAATGAAACATTGTATTGAGCATTAAAATTATTATACGAATATTATACGAATTCGTATATAAGATATTGTATCAATTATTATATCAAATATTGTAACAATCATTAAAATAAATATATTATCAATTGGTCCATAAATTGTTGTATAAATAATTACATGAGGCATCGTATTAAATATCATATTAAGCATTAAAAAAATTATGATATGAAATCAATTAATCCATAAATTGTTGCATCAATTATTACATGAGACATTGTACTAAATATTGTATTTCAGCATTAAAACAATTATGATATGAAATATTGTATCTATCATGGGTGACAGTGTATGCTGCGAACGAGTTAAATCCTCAATGAAGTACATAAAGCATACCATATAAGTCGATCATTTATCGCACGATTTTCTCCGATCGAGAATTAGTTTCTTTTCAACGATAGTGTGACGCCAGTTTATGCGATGATCGTACATGTATACCTATTTACATACGTAAAACGCAAAAATATTTTCGCGGTTACGCGTCATGCATATTTTTAACGGTGCGCACCGTGTATACGAGAAACGGTCGGCTTTGGCTGAAAACGCGACTCACCGGGGGATTAAGTGTACACCACGTAAGGAGTAGGTATTGGGTTCTGCTTGCGCGTTCGTTCCTAGCGTGGCTGATAATGCCTCGAGCGGATCTTGGATTTCGCTTCTCTGGCTGAATGCGCGTTTCGCGAACGAAGATGGGAACGAAACGCGGAATACAACCGGGAGGGAACACACTTCTTCAGACTTTAATCCCATTTCGAGGTAATCCTGTTTTTCTCCCTGTGACGACACTTTGTCGCGTCGCGCGACGTACCACAAGAATATACTGGCTAATGAAGCAGAGATTGTGATAATCTACTTTAATGCGCGTTACTCCGAGGCCCTTTCCAGTCGTTTGTGTCAGAGAAAATTACAGTGGCTACATCAGGTATTTATCCGTGTTTATATCTTACGACCATTCTTTCATCAACTTCGATATTTCATGGGCGTGATTCGTAAAGGTTGAATGATGAAGCAAAAACCTCGAGGAGAACGAACTGTTACGTTGATAATAAAAAGAACCAAGTTCTGAAATCTCACACTTAAATGGAAAATATAGAACTTATAGTACAAGTTTCTCTCTATGTACCTATAACATTTATTAAATACAGAACAACTAGAAGTACATATTTTATGTACCTGTAATAGTTATTAAAAACAGAATAAGTGGAAGTTCGTATTTCGTCGACACCGATTAGATTACGCAAAACGGAAGTGTGGCCCGAAACGAAGTTTAGCCATTTAACGCAACACAAAAGGAGAAGCCACTCACTAGTCGCAATTGCGAAGAGAAACGAGAGTCAGAGAGAAAAAGGGGACAAAAGAAAGAGGCGGAGAGGAAGAAAATCCTTGATTATGGTCGCCGATGAGTTAGAGATGGCTGTAACTCAAGCGACCGGTGAGAAGTTTTCTAGGTTGCGCGACCGGAGAGGTGAAACGGCCGTGCTGCGACGAGCGCGTCGCGTGAATCAATTTACGATGAAAATAAAAGGATCCGGTCCGGGTCAGTACCGAATGGATGAAAGGCGGAAAACCAGCGAGAGCTCGTTTCCGAGGGGGGTTCGGTCGTTTCGTTTCAAAACTTGCTTGTCCGCGAGAGAAGCAGCACGAAATCGTGTAAAGGAGGGAAGTTGGATCCGCTTCGATGCATTTTATCGTTCGAGTGTAATTCTCGGCCTACTGTATCCGCTTTTACTCACCCATCCGAATCTCGGAAAACTTTTCATCGTAGCGTGCTAACGATCTTGGAATTTCCGGCTTGAAATTTTGCACCGGAAACACCATCGGCCGATCGCTCGATGGAGCCTACCCAAACACAAGAAGTTTCGCGTTGTCTGAATTCTGACAAATTCAAACAGTCGTTAGGCCGGGTGTAAGCTGCGTTTAACGGGACTACCGCCGGAGTTTCGATGGTTCTCAATAACGCATACGGGGAATGCATTCGATCTCGTTATGCCCTATCGGTAAAAGCCAACGTAACTACTTTTGAAACGCTACACCGTCGTGGATTCAATCATAAATTAGAATATTTTTTTAAAAATCATGTCCGTTCACATCATTTACGAAATGATACTGCTAAAATGATCTCGATGATATCGAGTTAACTACTTGTCAAGCGCGATAAGTTAATTAACGGGGTGGCACGAATCGGATTAATCGCTCACTGCAAGTTGCACAATGCCAACAAATGTTGGTTAAACTCTCGGTATCTTAATGGCTTTAAGATGTCAGACGTTTCCTTACCGCGGGACTGGCTCGTTCTTGCTCTGTTGTTGCCTTTGATACGTCATAAACGCTCGCAGCGCTGCGAGTTTCTGCATACCCGAGGTTGCCGATTTGCGAAACGAGGTCGCAAGGTTCATTCGTTTGCCCGTTTACGTTTATGTTCTTGTTCCTCTGAACAGATCGATTCCTCGAATAAAAATTTCTTTAACCCTTAAATGCTACCATGAACAAAACTATGTTCATGCTACCATTCTACGGCACAGTGAAATTTCACCCCAGGTAGCATTTAAGGTGTAATTCGACGTTGCCGCTTTTAATAGCGCGAATAAATACCCTTAGGATTAGAGTTGTAAGTGATNGTAACTACTTTTGTTCGTGGAAACGCTACATTATCGTGGAATCATTTCAATCATAAATTAAAATATTTTTTTAAAAATCATGTCCGTTCACATCATTTACGAAATGATACTGCTAAAATGATCTCGATGATATCGAGTTAACTACTTGTCAAGCGCGATAAGTTAATTAACGGGGTGGCACGAATCGGATTAATCGCTCACTGCAAGTTGCACAATGCCAACAAATGTTGGTTAAACTCTCGGTATCTTAATGGCTTTAAGATGTCAGACGTTTCCTTACCGCGGGACTGGCTCGTTCTTGCTCTGTTGTTGCCTTTGATACGTCATAAACGCTCGCAGCGCTGCGAGTTTCTGCATACCCGAGGTTGCCGATTTGCGAAACGAGGTCGCAAGGTTCATTCGTTTGCCCGTTTACGTTTATGTTCTTGTTCCTCTGAACAGATCGATTCCTCGAATAAAAATTTCTTTAACCCTTAAATGCTACCATGAACAAAACTATGTTCATGCTACCATTCTACGGCACAGTGAAATTTCACCCCAGGTAGCATTTAAGGTGTAATTCGACGTTGCCGCTTTTAATAGCGCGAATAAATACCCTTAGGATTAGAGTTGTAAGTGATTACAATTTTTCGGAGGATTAAAACAAAATTCTCGTAAGGTGGAGTTCTACCCCAGATAGCACTTAAGGGTTCACCTAAATTAATTTTCATTACAAAATTTCCTTACCCGACAACTCTCAGAAAAGACCAATTATTGACCTCATCCGTTCCTCTAAAGCTTTTTACTGATTCAAATTCTACGGTAACATTCGATTACGTAACTGGTATTTTATTTTATTTCTACCCATTGATAATGATAATAATAATTGGCCGTGTAACTTGACAAAGGAATCGACCGTAGATATAGTACCGCCTCGGTTGCATAAGAAGACGTCGAAACGCATCGAACGCGACGTGACGTGGTTTTCCGTTCGGGCACATTTTAAAATTCCGTCGACGATCCCGCGTCGATTGTTATCGAGCGGACGATTACGCGGAGCCGGGGATCGCTCGACTGTGACTCGAATCAGCAATTAACTATTACGCCGATTGAGTAATTCGCAATAAAGTTGAGCAGCGCGATCGAGAGGGAGAGACTCGTTTATCGTCTTTCGAACCCATGCTCATGTATCTTTCATGAAAACCAGAATTTCGTTTCTTCCAAGTACTTATTGTGCATAAAAAATCAGATGGTTATTCCAAATTAATAATCAGACAGGATGTGTTAATAAGAAGAATCGCGTGTAATAAATGATATATGTCCGAATTCATTATATGACGATATTAAATGAATTTATCCTTGTATTTTACCAATTTTAAATATACTTTTCTTAGGCTTTATAATCAAAATATCATACAAATTCACAGTTAATGGTACAAGTGCACAGATGATACGCAACGGTGATACGATACGAAGATATAATACAAGCGGATATGCAGCTTGCACGCGAAAATCTGCTCCTCGCGGAAAAGCGCGTAACGGCGCGCAGGCACCGTCTTCCATCCCATCGCGCAGTTCCGTTTAATGCCCGTTTAAACATCCGTCAGCAGGCACGACCATTAAATCCGACCTGCTTGTTAGCGAGCTGCTGCCGTTGCAACTCGGCGGGGATGGGATAGTAGGATGCTAGACATTCTCGAACGCGAGCTTGGGAGCGAACCCCGAAAATCGGACTTTTCAACTCTTTTACAGTTGCATAAACGCGAAAGCGCCTCGATCGTATTCTCGTTATCCCTATTTCCCAGTGAACGGACACTCAAAAACTGTTCAACGAGCAATTTTTCGTCTCGTTTCATCTGGAGTCGACCCTTTCCCGTCGATCCTCTTTCATCGCCTCTACTTGCCGTTTATTTTGCAATGTGTCGGAAAATTTGTGTTTCTCTCAGTTATTTGTTTCTCCTCGACTCTCGGTTAATTTGTTCAATTCTATTGCTCATCAATTCGGATTCAACGTGGATTCAAAAACAGACACGTGAATACATATTGTACGATACGTTTATTAATATAATTAGACTATAGATTTTATGCATTTATAGAACAATTTAATCGACAGAAAATATATAGAAAACATACAGGAAATCTCAATTCAGATGTCATTTTTATAAATTGGCATCATGAAAGTTTTATTTTCAATCAAAATCTGTGCAGTCTAGTTATAATGAATGCTCGGACGTTGAATAGTGAACTAAATAAACAGTACTGTTCCAATACTTTTCGCAACCAGTAAGAATTGCAGTCTCATATGCATAGAATCGGCGAATCAGGACACTGTTTTACGGCGAACGGAGTCACGGAAGATAAAAGACCGGAAGAAAATGTGAAAAGTTTCTCCGGTTCACTCTCGGTGATTCTCCACTAGAGAAACCGGCCGGACGTACTAAGCGACCGCGAACAGTTGGACGTGTACTTATCTATATACGCGAAGAGATGGTACTTTCAGAAACAGTTTCACTGTTTATATCGTCAGTCTCTTAAATAACTCAGACGCTTACAAGTTGGCGTTATATATGGGGTCAATCAATATGAAGTACGATTTGAAATTATTCCTCATATATTGATTTTGCTATAAAACATTGGAAAACAGTTTGGTTTCATAAAATAGAGAAATATATTCGCTCAATCATCACTCTGTTATAATAAACTCGTGAGAAGCCATTGTTGATAAACCGCAGTTTTCATTAAAAGTTGCGATAGATTATTCCTATGTCACCTAAAATAGAATTGGACACTCCTACTCGCATTATGGACATTATCGATATATCATGTATAATGTTTCTTCCATAAATGATATTGATTCAAGTAACATTAAATGTTGCAACAATTCATAACCGGATATTTATTACCACGTGATTGATAAAGGATTAAAATAAACAAAACTGCAATTCAGGATATGGAACGAGAAGTATTTCGGGAACCGGAACGTACATACTTGCGAGTGAAATCGAATTCGACCGGCTGCCCTCGAATACGTTTGAACATGTAGAAAACGCGATGCCAATTACATAGGACTCGCAGCCGGATTAATTTGTCGAAGCAACTACTAGTTTCCGGCAAAGGGGCATGCACGATCGACGTAAACTCTATCGAGAATTTCGTTTATTCCATTGACAAATTACAGTTGGTTCTAGTCCCGCTCTAAAAAGGTAATTACGGGCTGTGGAGTTCGCGATTTCGACGAGAACGACGCCTCATCGCGACATAAAGCTGTAACGAGCACTGTAACTGACATAATTACGGAACCGGGAACGCGTGACAGTAATACCGATTGGACGTGGCGTACTTCTTCCAGGGGAGGGAAGGGAAGGGAATACGACGCGGCGATATCTTGCTCCGTGCAACTAAATGCATGGGCGACGACGTCGTCGGCTGGGTACGCGTATTCAAATAACAACGTGACGTGACGCGGCGTCGTCCCGACGCGACGTCCCTGGATAATGGATCGACGTACAAAAAAGGCTTGCCGGGATATCTGCCGCGAACATCGATCTTTAACCTTTCTCGACACTCCAATTTCAAATGCGACGCGCGAGTTCGCTTTTCCTCCAATCCTCTCCTGATGTACGTAATAAAACGACAATCACAGATAGAGTTCGGTTAAAAATATTTTCTCCCTGCGCCAAGACAAAGAAGTTAGTTAAAACTTCGTGAACTAAAATGATGTGATGTAACTTTCTAACAAGGAAGTAAATACTAATTTCAGTTTACAAATTTTTATAATTTATATCACTTATAACTCGCGTTCAGCTAAAAATTACAGTTAAGTACAGCTAAAAATTCAGTACTTAGTGCTCTTCTACACGAATGTACACTTTATTCGATTTGCATATTGGAAGATTTAAATTCGGAAAGATTGCATCAAACGATGCATCATCGGAATCGGAGCGAGTTTTAATTAGCAGAGTTAATTGGACCGAACGTTTAATCCTTGGTCAAATAAAAAAAGATTCAATCTCCGACCAGTTCTGCATATTTACATAAACGAACGTGTACGCTTTCACCTAATTTCACGCGGTGTCCAAGGCTACACGATATAGTTTATCTCGGCATCCGAGAAAGTAAACGACCTTAAAACGGCGCCAGTGTCCTGATTGGAGCAAGTCCTTAAAAGGAACGCGCCGCGAGCCTCCGACGCTACAGAAGTCGAACGCATAAATCATAATTTAATTTCGTTTATAAAAGCACTCGCGACACGTCGTCTCGTGTAAAAGCTTAATTAGGTAATCTCAGTTCATTCGGAGACTGAAATAAATAGATGATAGCTAAAAACGTGCGTAACAAGCAATTTTCATTTAACGCGTACTTCAATTATTTGTTAAGTATATTCTGACGAATAAATAAAATTGTTTACGCGTCATAATTCATATATGTTGCATTTGTCCGTTTAATTATTACCGTCAATTAATTTTATAACTAATTAAGTCGCACTTCACATCGCAAACTGAATTTCATAATTTGTAAATATACAAGATGATTTAATACCAATAGCCATATAAAGTAATTTATTACTTTTCTGCTTCTTTATATGAACCTTGTATTTGAGCTCATTGTACTGTATTAATAATTTGTGTGTTTTAATGAATCGCAATTAATTTTTATAACGATGCAATCAAATCAAGAACCACAGTATTTTACGTGACAGTTCTGACTTAATTTGAATATCATTGAATTCCGTATTACAATAAACATGTGACATTAATGAAGATGTGAACCGATTTATGTCAGTTTGATCTTTGAAAAACGAATTATGAATGGATCGACTCACCGATGGCGTAACAGAGGATCAACAGCGCCGCCACTCGAGACGCTCTCATGATGAATTTTCCTTTTTCCGGGATACTCATGGCGAAAGTACACCCAAAGTGTCTTTTTTTCTCACCCACGGTCACGTCATAACAGGCGATTCTCGCGAGCAAGCGAACGTCTCGTGGCCCTCCTCTCCTCCGGTGCGTTCCCTCTTTCAACGAACCGCCATTATATCACAGCCGACGCCGCTGGTAATTAACACTCTTTCACACCGTCGTCGGCCAGAAACGACGTCGTTCGCTAATAACGTTCGTTCGACGAGTTTTCCCTCACAGCTCTCTCCTCTCTCCTTTTTTCACAGACTCCCCGTATACACACAACACCGCCGCACGTACACTAGCAAGCCAGCCCAAGTTCTCTTTCATAGCACCACGGGAAAAACGATTTTCCAACGAGCTGTCAATGATCACGAGATAGTTTCGCTTCAAACTAGAAAACGCGAGCAATAATTACGTTCTTCAAAAAGAAAATGACCTTCTCTTCGAACCACGGTCGAAACATCCTTTCCTTGATTTTGCTCCTGTTGATAAAAGCGTATTCTTCCACGAGGAATTTCGGTGGAGTGCTGTATTTTGAAATTATCCTGTGAAATTTCGGTAATTAATAGGCCGGTCGTTCGATAATCGCTTTTCCGAGCCAATGCCTTCGAAACGCCCCAAAGTTCGCCCGTTTCGCAGGGATCTATCGTTTCGCCGGTTGAAACTTCATTATCGCGGTGGAAACTGCTTGCTCGAGCCTCGACGTAATCTTGGATTTACCTCGGTCTCTGCTTCCCTTAATTAAATGATTCCGGACAAAAGTTCTTTTTTCTTTCTCTCTCTAAAACGCCTCGTGATCCGATCCGCTGTCGCGTGACACGATATACATAGACGGAACTTTGCGGCTTCCAGGTATAATCACAGTATCTCGTTTGCGTGCTCGCAGCAATAAAAAAACGTTGCTGGTCGATAATTCCTCTTAGATTTTCGTTTACTTCTTCTCTCCTCTAATGTCCAGCGTTGTTGTCACTGCCTAACAAAATTCGAGCATGATCTAGTAAATGAACGTGTAAGTACGATTACGTAGTCGTTATTGCCGATGCCATTTGTTTATTTATTCTTATTTCATTATAATCAGGAAACATGTATTCGAACTATTATTGCATCTTAACGACGGAGGTCACGTTTTGTAAAAAAATAGATTAACAACGAAGAAAATTAATTATCCCGAAAATTAATTAGCTACATCGTAAAACTTACTAAATTACTTGCACAGAGTGAGCGATTATTATCTATTCGAGGTATCTAACAAGGAAACGAACTCTGCTCAAAAGTGGAAAATTGTGTCGCCCCTGTTATATTAGCTCTGATTTGAAAAGTTAGGTACGCCTACCTAGTTCCCCCTTCGTGACGGATACATCGATATACCTAAACCGATAAATTAGTTATCTTAATTGCAATCTGATCGGACCGTGTTTCATGAAACCAAACAAAGGTTACACAGGCTATTAGCGATATCGTGCAGTGATGCTAGGTCACGTTCCCCTATCTACCGCCCCTCCCCACCGATGCCCCTTTTATTTGTCGTAAATACAGCGATCTTATCGATCCATTTAAAGCTTGACAATCTCTCAGAGGCTTTTCAAGGAAAAAGAAAAAAAGATTTAATCCTTGTTGTAAGGCGTTCGTAGGGAGGAGGAGTGGTTCGTGTAACGATACGTGTCAAGAAACTTTTATCAGCTCGCAGATGTTCTACGCGACGCCTATACTTACTCGCGAGTTCAATCGACATATTTTTGACAAAACGCAATTTTTATTCGTATCTAAAGGTGCGTATTCATTTGTATCATATTCTCGTATCGTATCATTGTTGCATGATTGCCGTACAGATCACCGTTCCTAAGTCTTACGATATATCGTTAAACAGAATAAATCGAAGAAATTATCATTTAAAATAAAACTTATCAATTCTAAAAGCTTTCTAAATGAATTGCGATTTGCTGAACTGTAAAACTCGACGTTAGATGAAAATCATTTTCTTTAGTCGAAGTACAATTTTATTGGAACAATTCATGATTTATTACGTGATCACGACTGTATAACTCATTTAATGATATGGCACGATCTTTGGAACTAATTTGGAATGAAAGGGAGACAGGGAAGAGGCACAATTGTACTTAACTGACATACGCTTTCTACTATGAGATAAGATAGAACTATCACGGACCGATGACCTTGAACTACCACCTCGAAAGGGAAGCTTCTACGCGGAGCGAGCGAATGAACCCGGAATTGATCTCGTCGTTGAGTTCGAAGTGTCTCCTCGCAGGAAACATGAAGAATCCGAAAGATCGTATCACGATTCTATTTGTCCGGGAGATTGCAGCGTAAACGCGCGTTCAATCGAAAACGTATCCTCAAATACAAAGTTTATCTTTACAACTGAAACGTGCTTTATCGCGCGAAACGACACCCGGTACTCAAGTAGCAATTCGGATACGCGGATCCTTAATGGTAGATCGTACCTTATCCTGAATTATCTGTAATTAGTTCCTTTCAATGTTTACACACAACTATAAATTTTTATTTGCAATCAGCAGCGAATCGTACAGCTTGTATCATACTTCGAATTATGTTAATTATTAGTCCTACATACTTGTATTTCAGTTTATTAATAACTCATTCTAATAAATAATGAGACATGTTATAGTGTACCTTTATTAGTAAAAAACATCGGGGATAATTGTTTAAAAGAAAAAACTTTGAATGACTATTTCAATACGCTGAAGTGACTTATCATTGATAAGCATGAAAGAATTTTAAATCTGTCAGGAGATTGAGACTAGTCCCTGCAAAGACGAATCTCCTTTCATTTATCTTCCAAAGGCAAGGTAAGTTTGTTTTAAAAAGAAAAAGAAACACAGCGAGAAAAAACCGTCTTGCATCTTAATTAAGGAGCAAAATGGATCCTAGCGAAATTCATTTGCATGTTGGTAATGGGAAGTCGCGTGGCCGTCCTATTCAGTATCGCGCAAATGAAGATCACTTTATCTCACGAGAAAAAAAGGAGCAACCGATGTATTTGGTTAAAAACGTCCATCTAGACCCCGGGTCACTGAATTAATGGGTTAAGACATCAATCGTATGTGACTGACGTCCGTAATTAACAAATTTTTGTCAATTCTCCATAACGGACTACGTGCTTATATTATTTCCGGAAAACATTATGTCTGATTAGACTGCGGATTTTCACGGAAAATGTAATGTCGATTTAGAAAATGAAATTTAAATTGCAATTTCTTTTACCGTTAAAAATAATAATAATATCCAGTTCAATTATGATTTTCTGTATGAATATTATATAACTTTTTTATATTCCTGACATATACAATTTTTCCGCAGTCTATTGATAAGCATAGGGTACAGTATATATCCATTAAAATTTTATTTGTGTTTTATAGAGACCCGTAATAATTGATATTTTAATTTTGAGCGGATGCACTTAATCAGCTTGAATCAACGCGTTAATTTAGCGAAACGACCTCGCGCGAATTAACAAAACCATCCGAACAGACACGCCTGTTTGTACGCATTGTCGTCCGGTAGCTTTGTAACATCCTATACGAACACCTGTAAGCGCGGGTCATTAATCAAGCCGAAAACGTTTCTCTAAACTGTGATGCAAATGTATCGCGTTCAGGCCGTGTTTCGTGCTTCGATCGAACCCCACCGGTTGAATTGTGTTTTCAGTAAGAAAATTGATCGCACCACTTCCGAAAATCACCTATTCAACCATTATTTACCTGACCATAGCGCAGTGTTTGAACAGATGACTAAGTTAACGCGCTGACGCTAACAATATTTGATCCGAGCGGGTAATTGTAGGAAATGTTCAAAAAAAAATTCGTGTTCGCAAACAGAATTAGTAACATTGAATACAATAAGCGAGGTTTAGTATTTTTATATTTAGACGCCTACCGAGAAGAGAAAAGAACCCGCTGCGATAAACGAATAGCGATCACGAAGCTTTGTTAGAATCGTTAGAGGCGACGTTCCAAGAAACGTTGTTTCGTGCGAAAATCGCGCATCAAGCAATTGCCAAGTTGCGAGAAATTTCAGCGGTTAGTCGAACGGTGAGACCATTAAAACGGGACGGGTACGATGTCCTGCCCGGATTTGTGGTGGTTGACTAGCACGAACATTCCGCGCAGTGGGGTGTTTGCATCGAAAACCCGTAAATAGGTAGCTTTACGTTTGCTCGACGCTTACATTCCCAAAACTTCTTCAATTTCTTAAAACACTTGAAATCGAAGGATGAGCGAACAATGGTTGCAAAAAGCACACGTATCATAAAATCTCTCAACTCTCAACGAAGCACGTTGCTCTGTACATGCACGAATGAAAAAGACAATATTGGTTATTTAATTGCCTGACTCAACAAGGATTGTACGTGAAACAGGAAAATTTTGAAATCAACTTATATCCGGCTTTTTGATGCGAATAGCCCTGCTGTGCGCCGGTGCGGTGTCCACGTGCAACCGTTCCATGTTCTTATAGAGACCCGTAATAATTGATATTTTAATTTTGAGCGGATGCACTTAATCAGCTTGAATCAACGCGTTAATTTAGCGAAACGACCTCGCGCGAATTAACAAAACCATCCGAACAGACACGCCTGTTTGTACGCATTGTCGTCCGGTAGCTTTGTAACATCCTATACGAACACCTGTAAGCGCGGGTCATTAATCAAGCCGAAAACGTTTCTCTAAACTGTGATGCAAATGTATCGCGTTCAGGCCGTGTTTCGTGCTTCGATCGAACCCCACCGGTTGAATTGTGTTTTCAGTAAGAAAATTGATCGCACCACTTCCGAAAATCACCTATTCAACCATTATTTACCTGACCATAGCGCAGTGTTTGAACAGATGACTAAGTTAACGCGCTGACGCTAACAATATTTGATCCGAGCGGGTAATTGTAGGAAATGTTCAAAAAAAAATTCGTGTTCGCAAACAGAATTAGTAACATTGAATACAATAAGCGAGGTTTAGTATTTTTATATTTAGACGCCTACCGAGAAGAGAAAAGAACCCGCTGCGATAAACGAATAGCGATCACGAAGCTTTGTTAGAATCGTTAGAGGCGACGTTCCAAGAAACGTTGTTTCGTGCGAAAATCGCGCATCAAGCAATTGCCAAGTTGCGAGAAATTTCAGCGGTTAGTCGAACGGTGAGACCATTAAAACGGGACGGGTACGATGTCCTGCCCGGATTTGTGGTGGTTGACTAGCACGAACATTCCGCGCAGTGGGGTGTTTGCATCGAAAACCCGTAAATAGGTAGCTTTACGTTTGCTCGACGCTTACATTCCCAAAACTTCTTCAATTTCTTAAAACACTTGAAATCGAAGGATGAGCGAACAATGGTTGCAAAAAGCACACGTATCATAAAATCTCTCAACTCTCAACGAAGCACGTTGCTCTGTACATGCACGAATGAAAAAGACAATATTGGTTATTTAATTGCCTGACTCAACAAGGATTGTACGTGAAACAGGAAAATTTTGAAATCAACTTATATCCGGCTTTTTGATGCGAATAGCCCTGCTGTGCGCCGGTGCGGTGTCCACGTGCAACCGTTCCATGTTCCGAGATTACGATAGAGATAGCCGCGAGAACGCCAAGGGAAATCATCCGGTTATTGGTACTGAACAAACACCGACAACAAATAATTGATCGCGGTCCTAATCCACTATCGAAAAGCTTAAGCAAAATGACCTAACGACGCAGCGATCCCCCGAAGACCATTCCAACTTAAAAATTCTCTTTTACTTTCACCTTCTTCTTTCCTCTGGAGCCGCGTTTAGATATTTATTTGGCGCAGAAGAACTTATCCGTATTTAGTTGCTGCTGGATCGTTTACGCGCTTATCTCTTGCGTTAATGCTTCGTACTTTAGTGCATTTCGCTTGTTTTCTACAAATATATTGCTTTTTTAGTTCTCTTTGTTACCAGAACACCGATTTGTTATTCCGATAACAACGAAATATCGAAATCCGTACCAAATTACGCAATTTGATATTTCTGTACAGAACTGTAATCGTTCAAGTCAGTCTTACTATTATTCGCTATAATCACAGTACATTCTCAGTTATGGCAACTATGGCTCGATATAGGAAGCTCATGACGATTTGAAAGTTGTCATCTCAATGAGAAGGGTTAACAACGTCGGGTCGAAGCGTCCCACGCTCAATTGCGACGAATTGTATGGAAGAAGAATCAATTGAAAAAAAAAGAAGAAACGAAGGCCGTGATTTTTCAGCAATGGCGACCGTTGCATGGGCCGTGGCTCACGGCTGACACACGGCAAGACCACCGCACCACCACTTCCAACCATCGACTAGTTCGCTGACATCACCACCCGTATTACATTAGCCTACGTAAACATTTGCACGTATACTTCCACGTTTGCGTTCACGTACACACGGTGCGAATACGAGACCGTTTTTACCGCATACCGACCTGCTCGCGTTTTATCGCGAATCAGAAGGGGAACTCATTCGTACTTTGCCAAATCAGTATAACACGATCATGAAACTAGAATCATACCATCGCCATCCAGTGTCGCGGAATCATTTGCCCTTTTATATCGCTTGGAAAGTATATAAAAATATTCAGAATCACGTCATTCCAACATAAAACATTTATAAAAAAAAAGAACTAAAGTAGACCATTCATTTTCATTTACCTAAATCGAACGTGCATCAACTGTGAATTACAGAGAAATGGAGAACTGTTACAGATTAACTCGAGTTTATCCGATTTTCAGAAACACTTTACAATAAGCAAACAATTCGGCAGACGAGAAAATAGTTTTGAAAAGAAGTAATCTCGGCAAGGGTAGGAGTTCTTATCCCGAGGGAAGATGTTAGCAACGCTTTCGGTGGCGCAGTAAGCAGGATGGGTGTCTATGTCTAAGCACGTACGCTAAACAGCCAGATACGTTCGCCAGATAGGAGATACTTATGGCACTTCGGGGTATGAACTCGTGACCGTAGAGTCCCTGCTGGATACGGTCTCTCTCTCTCTCTCTCGGTCCTGCAGCATCGATATATTCCGCGATATAACAACTATCTCACCCCGCTGCGAACAGAAACTTCCTGGAATTGTGCCCCGCGTATTCTTACACGACTTTATCCGACGCACCGTCGAAAACCCTTTCTTAAAACGAGAAAAACTTCCGTTTATGCCCGACCGTACTTATCCGTATAACTTAAAACTATCGTACTTTAGCATTTTATTTCAGATACTCATTCTCAGCTATACTGCACTCGAATATCGTCATTAAATTACGGAGTTTTGCAAAATAAAATATTTATGGTATCCATTTATAAAGTCTGATTTTTTTCAGGAATTGTCATCATCTTTTGATACATTGCATGCATTCTTTATATTTTCTGCAGATTAAATCTGTCTATAAATGCATAAAACTTGCACTGCACGCCTACATATCCTCTTTGCCCATTTTTTATTCAAAGTGAAAATCTTTAATCTGGATTCAGAGATTAATCTATTTGCAACATAAGCGTATATATGCACGTGCAATTTCTCTTGTCTTTACAACTATAATAATAATAATAATAATGTAGTATCAATCGATACAGGATAAATTATATCAATCATTATATGAGACCATCGTGTCACGTATTGTAATAAGCATAAACAATTATGATATTTATGGCCTGCAATATATGAGACAACTGGATTAAAACAAAATACGAGTTATGAAGCGTCACGAAAAATAACTGAATTTCGGAAATGCAATTTTCGTAAGGCATCTCGCCAATTAGGGATAATTCATAAACACGAGTTCGGCAAACAGTATACAGTAGCAGCCATTATGAGATCCCTAACTTCTGTATCATATACGCGGCTCATTGAATTCTGATCGATCTTGCACATCAATTACCACTGATTCCGAATACTAATTGGATATTTAGACAAACATATTTATGCGATCGCATATACATATCTGGTTGCATGACATGATCCGAAGAGCATCGTACGTATGAATTAAACTGGCTTCATTACATGAAAGTTCAACTCCTCTGCTTTCGAGTAATTCTAGCAGAAGATAAGTTGTAAACGGCTTTCAATGAAGTTACGAACGTATAACTCCAGTGCGTACTATTTTAATTTATAATGTATACTGTATAGTTTGAAATTAGTACAAGATATTGAATTAAATTCAACAATTTAACAATTTTTTCAATGACACAAAAATGGTATTAGTGTAAAGTAAGATGATGAAATAAAAGTGTTTAAATAAGCAACATGGTAACAGTGAATTGAATTCGAAGAAGCACGTTGAGAATAAAGAATATTCATGACACGTTGTTCCCGCACTGAAATGAACAACGATCATTAAAAAATTAAACGGCACTTTCCCCTCTTCAATATTTCCCAATTTTTCCCATCGTTCCACGGGAAATAGAAGACGCGGTTTGTCGCTGAATTATCGACCCGAGGCGATCGTTATCGACGTGCCATTAATGCGAATAGTCGGTTTCCTCGGGTAAAGTGCCGTTATCGGAGATTCCGACCGCACGCACCCACATATTCGGCTTTCCTATCCGCTTTCGCACCCCCGCATCTCCCGACTCCGTTAAAAGAGAAAATTTCGTGATGCACGCCTACTCGACGTGTCGGAAGCTGTCTCTGTCGTTGACGACACATAACGTGGATTCACGTCTGCCGGCGAGCAACAACGAAACGTCCGATCATGCCGGCTGTCCATTTTCACCAAACATTCTAAACGACTTGTATGGACGGCGTACGTATCCACTCGAAAAACCCGCGTGTATGCACGCTCTAAAAGCGCGGCCCACGCGAGCACTGCCCACGTACCGAATCGTTTCAAAAATCGGAAACACCCATCCGATGTTTCCAAGTTTTTAGAGGCTCGTCGCTGACCAAGTTAATCCTTTCGCAATATAATAAAACTATGACAACGAACAAAAAAAGCTACTCTCTTTTACAATATCTTTTGCGTTTCAAGTAACAATCGTCTTCTAATGTTACGTTACAAAGGGAACTGCAGTCTTCTGCTTATAATCAATGTTCATGTTGGACTGAGGATTTTGTGCATTTATTGAAAAACTGTAACTTTAGAAAATATTAAATATGCATATAATATCCAAATATATAAAGAACATTAAAAGTGAGATATATATTATAATTTATTTCCTACATTAATGAATAATCCGCAGTCTACTTATAACGTTTGAAAGGTTACGAAAAACTGTATTTTCAGGCTTGACGTGAAACCGTAACAGCAGATAATGGACAACACGATTCTTTTATAACTTGTTATGATATGGTGCGGAATAAAAATGTTGATGTTGATAGTGATAGTGGTGGATAGTCGATTATGAACGATCTTTAACGTGTACTTGATACGTACATGCAGTTTTGTACGTTGATCGATAACGTTATCGAATGCTACAATGGTAGAAGGAGTGAAAGGTTTGACTAACAATGGTAAATTGGAAAATAGTTGAACAATGTCGTATTGAAAAATTATTTCAGTGACAATGGAGGTTTGAAAATAAGGAAACGCGAAAGTCTTGCTGTCGAGCCACGTGTTATCATGCCCGGCGAGATAACGAGAGGTCAGAAGACTTTTACGTCCATTTTACTATTACTATCATCGTGATAAAGTTACGTCAATCTTAATGCTTAACATACTTTCTATTTTGACTCGCGTCTACTATCAATGATCGCAAACCTTCGACAACAACGAGTATCCTGCACGATACAATAATACCAAAAGAAGTTATTTTTTTTCTTAATTAAAAGGAACTGTTGTTAAATGCCAGAAAAATAAAATGTGTTTTCACGGACTGTTAAAATATCTTTCTCAACGACTGTATACGTAATTTCGATTGAAAGCAGGTGAAATGGGGCGAGAACAGGAAGAGAAGCGAATTACGACGGACATGGAAACGTATCGATATCTTTTCTCCCTTGCGTAAACATTTCTTTTTCGCTAGATAACATGGAAAATAAACGCGTTTATATTTATATCCTTTTCTCTGCGCTTCCTCGCAGCGGACGAAAAAAGAAATCGCACGTAAATCACGATTACCACGGCAGCGAACGATGCATTTGGTTTTAGATCCTGGCCACTTGGCAAGAGATTCGGCATTCTTAAAACGGTGACGCAGCCCGATAAGATAAGTGACGCGAATAAATCTCACCTTCTCGATCCGCTTTCCCCTCCCCCGTCCCCCCACCCATCTTTTCCCGTAACGCAAAAAATAAAATATGAAAAAGTGCGATGCGAACCAGGTTCGAATTAAATTCACTGACGAAAAATTGGATTAATAAACAACCAGCCGTTCTAAAATACGCTGACTCTGCGTAGATCCAACGAATATCCAAAGGATATTCGTGTTCTTCTCGTTTCAAAATACATCAATGAACCCGTTCGCATATTCTCGTACAGAATCTCCATTGTACGAATATTTATTATGTGAACGGTTTATTATAGAACACCTGTTAGCTCCTCGGCGTATTAGATTAGTGCAAAAATAACTGCATAATTTGTTTCCGGGTATAGTGAGAGCATCAAAATTAGTTTTGCCTCAATCTAATATTATACGAGCAATAAGTTTCCAAGTACAATATTGTACGTAAGTTGATTAAATGCTTACAATACGTAGACTGAAATCTATTTAATGGTTCAATGTGAGATAAATATCTACATTTGAAAAGTTCTTGTTTCACATTTTCCCGAGGACGACAATTCGTTTAGTTTACCAACCGACTCTAGTATAGTATAGCGTGTGATACTCTCCCAAAATATCCGACCGTGGCGTTAGATCGATGCCACGTGCCTTGCGAACTTTCGAACCAAAATACTGCTAGCACGACCTAAGACAACCTCGACGTACTTACTCCTATCTCCGATTGCTTCAGCTTTAACCCTTTCCATTTGCGTTCCACTTCGCATAGGGAACATTGAAATAATATCGTGATACTAATTGTAAAATAAAACAATGGTGACAAAACTTTTTACCTTCTTAGATATTTCTTATAATTCTAGTATTTTTCAAGATATATATTCAGTTTTTTCACAATCTGTTGCAACACATACTTGAACTTCAGATTTTTATAACGCCATTCCACAAGTTAGATGTATGCTATACTAACCAAGCTACGTTCTCCACCAGAATTTCCCTAACTTGTTCTAATTATTGCCCACGTTTCTCGGAACAGACAAATAATTCGCTCGCTGTCTGCACAACGACGCGTGCCTGCTCCCTTTCTGTACCATGACCGAGCTATCGTTCCAACCGAGACCACTCCATTTGCATATTGTTGCCAAATCGTTTACAACGAGAGCTCAAACCCTAATCTCTAGACGAACTGTCGAATGGCCGAAGAAATTACCGGTTTTATAATTGTGACATGAAAGCGACAAGCTTTTATTGCTAATCTCATACTGGCTTTGTGCTTCAGATTTAATTTTGTGTACGTTTTGCTTGTCAAACTGACACGACAATGAGGAAGTTAATAACATTGTAAGAAAATAAATGATTAGAGTTATCTTAGTAAAGATATATCAGAAATATGCGCAGCAAAAAAATAAATGTAATAAAATAATGAGAATGGGAACTTCTAGTGTAGACTCTGCAAGATTTGCTCAATACAAATTTGTCTCATATTAATATTTCCCTTAGATTAGATCAGGTTCAAGAAAGAATAAACGCTTTACAGTTACACCTGTCGAATAGATGAGGTCAAACGATCTAAAGTGACTTAAGATGATTGGGAACAAAGCTAGAACACGTCTCCGCAGTGAATCGTGACTGCCACCTGTGGCTCTTACGTTCTCCATTCGTACTACTTTGAACCTAAACTAACAATAAGTACGTATCCTTATTCACGAAAACGCACGAATGAATCGGTGTGTGCCGTAGTTCGTTAACGTCTCGCGAAAAATAAACATCAACTCTCCGAGACGTGGAGCGATAAGCGAAGCGGTCCTCAAGGTCAGCCCAGGAATTCCAGTTTTGTTTCGGCCAAAGAAGATGGCTAACCAAAAAATTTTTTGTGGTCCTATTTTTACAGTCCAATTTCTTAGCATCTAGGAATAGTTAACTCCGTACTATAAAAATTTGGTAATGAAAATGAAACGAAGAGAAACGTCTCATTGACAAACGTAACTAGGCATAAGTATTTTTTTTGGGTAGACGCGAGTAGAATAGAAATTGCGTGAAATCTCGTAAATGGAAATAAGAGAATAATGAGTAGGTATATTTGTCTTGTCGTTCAAAAGTAAAATAAAAACATCGCTTAGTAGATAGCCTTGATCTACGCATCAGATCGACCTTCGAATGGCACCGGCAATTAACTGTCAGTAATTATACTACGAGGTGCGTTCAGAAAGTTTCTTTACATCTTGTAAGTACGTATATATAAAATCATGTTTGAAAAAATAATTATTTTACTCAGACGTATGGACGAACTCTACTAGAACTGTACAGAGAAATACCTAACCCTAAATTACAGATAGATTAGATGCACGAATCATATGTAAATTACTTTAATAAATGACTTCTTGGAAGAATGTAAAAAACTCGTAGAACGCCTCCTGTAAATACAACGAACAGGTTAAACTTACAGGTTACTCTCCCAGAAGAAAATAGCAGGCGAATGCACTGCTCAGATATTCACTGTTAAACATCCCGAACAACTCGGAGTCACTGATACAAAACGGAGCACTCGAATAATCGTACGTACGTAGATTGTACACGGTAGTTGACGGTGGTTCAATCGACGCACGTTATCACACGGAAATCGAGCTGGAGCGAAACGTTTTCTCGAGCGAGTCGGAATTCGGAGACGAAGTCGAGTTATCTCGAACAAACGCGAAACAATGCTCGCGCGAGGCGCGAGCGAAACTGACTAAAGCCGCGACTCGCTCCACGGTTTTATGCGAGTGACTGGTTTCCGTTCCCCCCCACGAGACACGGAACGCGCTTAGGCCACCGACGCGACGCGTGTACTTACACACGCACCGATAGAGAAGCCACCGTGTATACATGCATATGATACCTGAGTTTGACCGTTCGGTTCGCGCTTGACCCTTTCCCCGTCTTCTCGGTCATAAACAATTTATGCTAAACTATTAGGTTGGTGCATATGAAATGTTTTCTTCAAACGCAGCAGATGCAGTTCCTGTAGAATGTCATGTGCTTCATTAAATTCAGTTAATTTTACACCTTGCTAAACCACTAAATGATTTCATGTAATGTATATATGTGTAATGATTACATATGTAGGTGTTGTCATTCCTAAGCTCTGTAAATTCGTTGAATGCTGCATTTATAGTTTTATTCGAAATTTATAGTTTATTTCGAATAATTTGCTTGACTGCTATCCAATTCGGTTTGATTGACGTTTATAATAATTGTATCGTAATCGTTTCAGTCTAAATATAAACGGATTGTACAAAATCAATCAATGTTTCAATCATGATATTGGTCAATAATTATTTTCATATGTGCCAAATAATTTTAAACGTTCTAAATCATGCTATCTCGTCGAACAGGCTCTTTAATTCCTCACAAAACAATGAAGTGTATTATTACTATTCTTATCGCGAGTATTATCTGCAAATTTAAAAGCGATCGTGTAGACTCCTCTTACGTTTTTAAAACAATGGAAAAAAAAACTTCCGCAGAAAAATAGAATATGTACAGATTTAATTTCGTTTTCAAACGCACGTTGAATCGCAATGGTAAATGAACGATGAAAAGCGTGTAAAATTGAACTGATTTTCAACTCGAAAGCCGAACTGTAGAACTACCGAATCGCTATTCGCCACGAAATGAAATTCGCTCGAAAACCACGCAACCAAGCGTGGCCCAATTTTTCTCGCAACTCCGTTTTCGTACTAATTACTCGAATAGAACGAACCAGATAAGTACACTTGGTGCAATAATAAATAAACGGTACATTAGGATCGTGGCAAAAGTTGGACCATTTACTAGTAAATTCTAGACAACTTTCAAGGGTGGGAGAAACTGTGTTCCCCACTTGACCCTCTTCCTCGAGTCTTGCTCCTTTCCTCCTCTATTAACTCTTCCTACTCTGCTTTCGAGGAATCATCATCGAGAGAAAGAAGAGGAAGAATCCATATCACCGAGCCGACAGAGACAGATCCTGACATTGCCAGCCAGATTCTCGCGAGGATCTCGTGCTCCTGACTCGATTCGTAAGATAACGCGCGTCAGAGGCCCTCTCCAAAGGCGGTGGAGGTTTACTCACGGAAAATTGCCTTGGTGTGCACCCTCAGAGAACTGCTATGTATATGTGCATTCGCACTTATATACTACTCCCTCGTGAAAACGAGGGATATACCATATACATACATTGTATATTCGCCAAATACCAAGTGCTTTGCGAAATCGAAATACCGTATCGAATGAGGATCGATAATAAAATCGTACAAACACGACAAGTAGAAACAGAAGTGATGATATAAATCATCTACTTAAAACGAAATGATCAACTAGTAAGATAAAAATGCACCTATAGTAGACTTCGAAATACAGACTTTTGAAGAAGCAAATTGTTTGTTGTTCTTGCAAAAGACTCAAGTCCATTCGTAAACTATTTTTAATCGTTTCCCTGTTAGATACTGCATTTAATCGTGAACACAAGAGTATCCGTTAGTTTACATGAACCTTCCTACTGCAAATGAATACCAGTTTTAAAAAATAGCTCATTTCGCGTTACCACCGTTTCATATTACCACCGTTTCCGCCTGTGTACGTACATAGGTGTCCAGACGATGTACTCGCGAACCAAGGGAAATATGTATTAATTTCCTGGTTTATTCGGAGCCGCTTCGTTTGTACGTTTGCGCGCTGGTATAACGCGTTAACCCTTCAACGTATTACACGAAACACAACACGGCATACGACAAGATACGGTTGGATGTTATTGCCTCGAGAGAAACTCGTGTGTCTTCGAGTTCCAAAAGGTGGATTAGCGTATGCATCCACTCGAGATTCTATGAACCCGTATAACAGATACATACCTACCGCTTGACCCAGCTTTTGTCTCTGGCCATGTATTCGACGCAAAATGCAAACGACTCCGCTTGTCTTCTTTTTTCGCCACCCTCTTCCCATTCCCATAGCAACAATTTATTCTTTTCGAAATAATTCTTTAACAATAAAAGTGCTTAAAAGAAATTATTACTCCCTGTTCTATCGCGCTTGTGAGGACTTTTGAAGTATCTGAGACATACGGATGGTACAGATATAATTTACGATTCAATCTCAACCTATCGACGAATTCTTCTTCGTCAGAAAACGAAAATGATCTTGGGAACAAATCTTACGTATCCCAGCGGCGATATTGAAACATGAATCTCATGACTATGTAGACTATGGATTTTTGTGCATTTCAACAATGCATTTAATATGTACAAGATTATTAAATATTGGAAACAATGTCCATGCTATAATGCTCAATGAGTAAAAGCAAGACATATATCCCCAATTTATTCATAATACAATTAAAAAATATGATATAAGAAATACATTGGCTATAAAAAAAATATAGTTCGTTGAATCGCAATGGTAAATGAACGATGAAAAGCGTGTAAAATTGAACTGATTTTCAACTCGAAAGCCGAACTGTAGAACTACCGAATCGCTATTCGCCACGAAATGAAATTCGCTCGAAAACCACGCAACCAAGCGTGGCCCAATTTTTCTCGCAACTCCGTTTTCGTACTAATTACTCGAATAGAACGAACCAGATAAGTACACTTGGTGCAATAATAAATAAACGGTACATTAGGATCGTGGCAAAAGTTGGACCATTTACTAGTAAATTCTAGACAACTTTCAAGGGTGGGAGAAACTGTGTTCCCCACTTGACCCTCTTCCTCGAGTCTTGCTCCTTTCCTCCTCTATTAACTCTTCCTACTCTGCTTTCGAGGAATCATCATCGAGAGAAAGAAGAGGAAGAATCCATATCACCGAGCCGACAGAGACAGATCCTGACATTGCCAGCCAGATTCTCGCGAGGATCTCGTGCTCCTGACTCGATTCGTAAGATAACGCGCGTCAGAGGCCCTCTCCAAAGGCGGTGGAGGTTTACTCACGGAAAATTGCCTTGGTGTGCACCCTCAGAGAACTGCTATGTATATGTGCATTCGCACTTATATACTACTCCCTCGTGAAAACGAGGGATATACCATATACATACATTGTATATTCGCCAAATACCAAGTGCTTTGCGAAATCGAAATACCGTATCGAATGAGGATCGATAATAAAATCGTACAAACACGACAAGTAGAAACAGAAGTGATGATATAAATCATCTACTTAAAACGAAATGATCAACTAGTAAGATAAAAATGCACCTATAGTAGACTTCGAAATACAGACTTTTGAAGAAGCAAATTGTTTGTTGTTCTTGCAAAAGACTCAAGTCCATTCGTAAACTATTTTTAATCGTTTCCCTGTTAGATACTGCATTTAATCGTGAACACAAGAGTATCCGTTAGTTTACATGAACCTTCCTACTGCAAATGAATACCAGTTTTAAAAAATAGCTCATTTCGCGTTACCACCGTTTCATATTACCACCGTTTCCGCCTGTGTACGTACATAGGTGTCCAGACGATGTACTCGCGAACCAAGGGAAATATGTATTAATTTCCTGGTTTATTCGGAGCCGCTTCGTTTGTACGTTTGCGCGCTGGTATAACGCGTTAACCCTTCAACGTATTACACGAAACACAACACGGCATACGACAAGATACGGTTGGATGTTATTGCCTCGAGAGAAACTCGTGTGTCTTCGAGTTCCAAAAGGTGGATTAGCGTATGCATCCACTCGAGATTCTATGAACCCGTATAACAGATACATACCTACCGCTTGACCCAGCTTTTGTCTCTGGCCATGTATTCGACGCAAAATGCAAACGACTCCGCTTGTCTTCTTTTTTCGCCACCCTCTTCCCATTCCCATAGCAACAATTTATTCTTTTCGAAATAATTCTTTAACAATAAAAGTGCTTAAAAGAAATTATTACTCCCTGTTCTATCGCGCTTGTGAGGACTTTTGAAGTATCTGAGACATACGGATGGTACAGATATAATTTACGATTCAATCTCAACCTTGGAACACGGTTCCGGCTCGACGAATTCTTCTTCGTCAGAAAACGAAAATGATCTTGGGAACAAATCTTACGTATCCCAGCGGCGATATTGAAACATGAATCTCATGACTATGTAGACTATGGATTTTTGTGCATTTCAACAATGCATTTAATATGTACAAGATTATTAAATATTGGAAACAATGTCCATGCTATAATGCTTAATGAGTAAAAGCAAGACATATATCCCCAATTTATTCATAATACAATTAAAAAATATGATATAAGAAATACATTGGCTATAAAAAAAATATAGTCAGTAATAAGTAATGTAAATAATACGTAAATAAATAATGTAAGTAATGTAAAATAGTAACGAATGTAACATTATTTCATCTAATCATTCCTTTCTGGAGTCTAATAAAACAAGATAGAAGTCTTGAAAAGGGCACAAATTTGAGATGAATTCTAAATTTTTGTGGCACTTATTATTATTAAGCATAAGAATAAATCTGAAAAGAATGGAATTCAGCGTAACCATCCGCTTCTTTTCGAGATAAGTCCCGCTAAGCCGAAAGCGTTGTACTACAAGAACGAGAATACGACACTAGTCGCGTAAGCAGGACGACTAAAACTGGAAAAATGGTGTATGTAACGCGAAAGTAGTTCCTCTGTTTCGACGTTCTTCCTAACTCTGAAACTTTCCTCGAAACAAGGATCTTGTTTACGACAGAAACAAGATTATGCAGAGTGAGTCAATAAAAATTGTTATCTAAAATAACTTAACTGTTATTTAAAATATAATAAAATAACTTTACTGTTATTTAAAATAAATTAACATAGTATGCATACCAAATTAAAATGCGAGAGAACTGAATTACCATTTGATAAAACATAAGAATGCATTTGCTCCATGAGCCCTGTCAAGTACGAAATTCATGTAAAGTTCCTTTCAATGAAATAGGAGTATAATCGATTAATTTTTTTACTATTGGTATTGATTCACTTGTGAGTATCTTAAATCACAATATCTAAACTTTATTTCTACTATGATTGGACACATGTATACATAAAGGAATGTACATATACCATAGTTCGTATCGATTCAAGTAATCCCGGATTATCGGATATCTTCCAATATCAGACGATAGTCTTATTTTTCGGTTACAGTCTGGTATGATCTCTGTATCCCGACGAAATTGCATCGATCCAAACATACTTCTTGTTACAAGTATCTGAGAGTTCTACAAACAGACTCTGGCCCATATTTTTAATTTTGCTCAACAAAATTTGTTTCAAAATTTACATACACATTAAGTATATAAGTGGATAAAAAAGTTGGGAATTTATTACATATGTATATGCATGCACATGAAGTATCATACTTTAATTATTGATTTTACAGAACCTTGAAAAATAAATTTTGATTTGACAAAATATGGGACCATATCCATTCAATGAATATTGTTTTATGAAAAATGCATAGAAAGTTTCTTCTCATCAAGTCAGTAGATAGTTATTTATTTCCAATTCTTGCAGTTATTGATCATTTTTTTTTAATAGTACTCGTCTGTATTTTTATTAGTTATCATTAAATCTTATATCATGAGATGAAAACTTATATCAATTATCTATAACGTATGATAGCAATTATCGTATCAACCATTGTATGAAACATTGTATAAACTGTTGCATTAAGTATTAGAACGAGTACTATGTGAAGTATCGTGTTAATTTTTATTTCTATATGTTTGATATTATTCCTATATGACAGAATATCGGATGCATATGTATATGCATTTTCTCTTATGGCCAACCAAATTGATTCGGATTCCAAGTAAAAGACTTTCTTCGAGAGTGTATATATAAGAAATGAACTTGGTGGCAGAGATTTGGAGAGATTTGAATCCCGGAAGTTTATATTCTGGATGGGTTCCTGCACGAGAGTGAGAGAGAGAGCGGTGAACGGTAGTGGTGCGTGTTCGAAATTCAAAGGTGGTCGGACCGATGCGGTTGCATCTGTTCGCGAGGGACATTTGCGAGTCGGGCATCGATTTGCAAAGCCCCCGTACCCGTACCCGTAGCGGTCGACCAGCAGGTATTTTACTTTGTGATTTCGAAAACCGCAAACCTCCCACTGCTCGCCGACTTGAAAAGTTTTCTAGCGAGCTTGTCCTGTTTCGTTCCACGACGTTTCATTCTGCCTGTCGCGTTTAACGATACTCTACAAACATGTAGACTACAGTTATTTGAAACGCTACGTCATTTCGATCGAAAATCGATTTAAACAAAATAATCTCCTCTACTAACTTCTTCGTGTCTAGTTTGTCCTAATCATACAATCAAATAGAATAACAGATTCTAACACTGGATCAAATTGTATATATTTATATAAAACTTGTATATTACAATACTTGTCGCATGTTGTTTGCTGAATTTAAGATACGTATCTGATTATATACATCATTGTATATTTATTCTATATGAAATTGGAATTCTGACATATTTTTACGTCACAATATGACTTTTCCATATTTTTACTACATCACGTATTCGAATTTGTTTTATTGCGTTTCCACTTCGGTTTCATTGGAACCCGAATCTACCCGAAACGGATCCGAATTACACGATATAACGTTTGTCCACGTTCCATGTTATGTACTCTCTTCCAAGTTTGGCAAAACTACTCGAGTAAAATTTGCCAGTCGAAATTCAACCCCACCGTTGAGTCGTTAATGATTTGCGAAAGAAAAAAAACAGCGGAAAAAACTAGTCGTCGTTGCCAATAAGGAAGTTTAACATAGTTCGCTAGTAGTAAATTTGCCTACAATGTTTAGAGAGATTATGCGAGCGCGTGTGTCTCTCATGAATTCCAACAACAGTCAAGTTCCTTTTTATGCATTTACCGAAGACGATACAAGAATACCAAATAACGAAGTACCGGTTTCACGAATGATTCCGACATACCTTTTAAAGTCTGATGACAAACCGATGTAGAGAATCATCGAGAAACAATATTCCAAGACTGTCGCAGATTTCAGTGAGGGTTCAGTTTGTTCATGACTATCTTTCTTTAACTTTAATTGGCGAATTCAAAATAAGCTAACATTTTCAATCGTAGAAACCTGATAATTTAAATCTTTCTAAACAAAATCTAAACACGATACAACCTCCAGTTAAGTTTTAGAGACTAATTCAACAAATTAAATAAATTATATAGTCATAATCACATAAATGACAGATTTTTTAATGTGAAGTAACACGTTCTTATTTTAAATGATAATTCGTATTGACTCATTCTGTATATTTTAATAAATGGGAATATATTTGCGGATATAACTATAATACGCATGGTGAGACGATGATACAAATGGAGTGGTGGTAGAACGTCAGAGAACTAAGTTTACAATCAATTAGATCGAGGGGGGGATTGAAGAACTCCAGGAAAACTCGTTTCGTTTTAAGCGGTGTCCGAAGAATAGAGCCACACTCTTCTTTCACTCGTGGTGCTTGGAAGAAAATGTTCTCCTCCTTTCGCATTCCTTCGAGTCACCGTACGTATACGTAGGACTCATTGATTTCTACGGGTACGTGACAAGAGCGATCGACCGTGAGCGCGCTTTCAGGATTCGAGAGTGCCTCGCGACCGAAGAACAGAATGGATCCAAACTTCTTTACCTCTCACCTATTTCTTCCCTACCCCTCCGCGACAATGTCCAAGTGGATTCTCTTGTTTTCCAGATCAACGGAGAACTTAATTTCGTTTACCGTTCAAGAGCTCTAAACATCTTACTTCTATCAAGAGTCGCACGAATTACTTTCCGTTTTGGACGAAACGATTAGCCAGTCTCTCTTTAGAATTCAAGTAGTACCGGGCATGACTCTTTGAGAAAACAAATTTCAAAAGTGATAAAATTAAAAGACTGCATAAGATATTCCTAATTATATAAAGGAATTCTGGAAACTTCAAAGATAAGAATAAAGTTTTTCGACTTCCTCAGCAAAACGGAGAGAAGAACCCACGGAATTTGTAGTCGAGCAGAGGTATGGTGGCGAAGCATGAAACTACGTGAAGGAACGCCAAGTGCTTCGAAAACGGTTTAGCAAGTACACGGGGAAACTTTGGCAGTGAACCATGTCGACATCGTCCAGCACGACTTTCTGCTCCTACTTGCTAATCCGAACCAATTCTCGCAGCTTGACCGTCGTAATTAACCGATCTTTATTCATCGCCGATTTATGTATCTCATAAACGAGGAGTAGGGAAATAAAACTATTATGTCAATTATAGTATGAACCATTGTATGAAACATTGTATCAATAATTACATGAAACATTACATCAATTACTAAATCAATTATACGAGCAATTGCTGCAGCACAGGTAGTATCAATTAGTATACACATGTATTATTATATCAGCTATTACATCAATTATTATATGAAATATAGTATCAATCAGTACATAAATTTTTATATGGTTAGAATTTTAATATACTTAAAAAACATTGTATGTATTAAGCATTACAATTACTACATGAAACATTTTTTTGATAACATTTATGACTGGCATTATGACTGGTATATGGTACAAATGATTGAAAATAGTATGAAGTAACATTTGATGTTTAAGTCGGGTCTGATTGTAAGTTATATTCATAACAGTCGGATGTATAACGTGAAGAACTTTGAAGGCAGTGAATCATGTCGATATCGTCCAGCACGATTTTCCGCTTCTACTAGCTGTGATCCTCGTAGCTCGACACTGGTTGATCTTTATTCAACGTCGATGATGCATTTTACAAACGAGAACTACGGGAATAAAACGATCCGAAAGCTTTTCGAAACGAGCGAGAACTGTAGGAAAACGGCGCTTATGAAGAGCGAAATGAGCGTTCATGGTTATTTACGATTTGGGCAGAAAGGGAGTAGAAAGAGAAGACCAGGAAAGAGCCTCGAAGCAGATTTTAAAATATTTACGTCCGGCGCACTCGTTGCTTTAAGATAAGAACGTTTGCTCGCGAAACACTTGCACGACATCAGTAAACAAAATGTTGGTACTTTAAACGTGAATCGCGCCATTCTCGCTAACCCTTGCGGCGATACGTATCTACTTGCGCCTCGAGAAAACTGCAAACACACGACCCCAGACGAGAAAAGCGATAGGGGTATGGATACGAATTATTAATCGGGACAAAGAAAACGGAGCTGACTTTTTAACGAAGGAATCGATCGTTCGTTTGGCTTTGGGAGGTCGGAAGCTCGCAGATCAAAACAAACAGACGGATACTCGGCGAATCACGGGACGAGGGAATATAGGTATAGAGGGCTCGTCAGGATACGGGGAAAATGGAGCCCCGTGTCGGGTCATAGAAGGATCAAGTCGAATGGATGCTCTTAGTGATTACATTTGCAAGTCAAACGAGCCAGTCGACAAGATGGTATGTATACTTATACGTATGTATATACGTATAAAGGACAGCGGAAGAGGGTCAGGGATAGGACGAAAAAATGAAGAGGTATCGATCGAATTTCCACTTTTTAGGATTTCTTTAAAAAAAGAATGAGAAAAATTACAAGAATTCCGAATTTAACAAGTTTCAGTAAAAAATTAAAATGACCCAATAGTACTAATGAATGGAATGTATGTATCCCTTACTTCGAAAAGCGCCTGGAATGAGCCTGAAAGGGATGTAAGAAGAGGGCGGAAGTTTCGTCCCGCGAAGGGTGAAATAGCGTACAGAAAATGAAGCGAATCGCTAAAGAAAATGTGTCGTTGCTGCCGTCGTTGCATCCGTCTTTCGCGAGTGGAGAAAAAAAAGGACGAGAACGTCGAGGAGTAAGCAAGGAAGCCAATGCGAGAAGTCTGATAAAGAGATTCGAAGAAAAAGCTGAAAAGAGAAAAGGGGCAAGAGGAAAGGAAACGAGGGGGAGACTGGCGAAATGACTTGGTAGGTTTATCCCAGACTAGCTTCATTTTCAGCTCTCGTCTGAATATAAAAGACAATTTAATTATAGGAGGATTTTCAAAGGCGAGCCGACTCTTTTCTTTCCTTCTTTCTCTCGCTCCTCGTTTTAAACCCTCAGCCGTGTCCGTTTCATTCCTTTATCTGTCGGCTTGCCGGATATCCCCGTAAAACGGAACACGGGACGCACGCATCTGCATATTTTATCTGTATTACACCTTCATAATCGGTGTGTAAAAGTTAAAAGGAAAATCTGCAGATTACTTAAAATCCCAAAGCTACAACTTTCTTCATCGAGTTTATCAGGTTGATCATTTTTTCATCGGACGCGTTACGTTCCTCGCGACTTTACTCTGGATGCAACAGCGGATTATTTGCGAGACACACGGGGTTAATTTTAATCCGCAAAAGAAAGTGCGAATTACGAGCAAATATATTATACGCTCCCTATCCTGTAAAAACGCGATTCGTTTCGTCGAGGAAAAGGGATCTCGCTTCGGATGGATATCGTGAAAACCATCCTAAGAGAATTGCGAGTATGTACTCGATCTACAGCGAGCTTCGCACGATAATCACGGTTTTCAATCCATAAAGGCGTTCAATAAGGTTATTTTCATAGTTGAACTTTATCACCTTTACCTGATAGCGGAATATAACTTTGAAAATACGTCTAGTTTCTTATAGTAATAAACGCAAGACTTATGCTATGCATGTGTTCAGTTACGAAAAAAGAATGGCTGCCAGCAGGCTCTATCTCTTATACAAATAAAATAGCATTTACCAACGTTGCATCTTCATGGTTACGCAACGAGACCTCTCGCCCTCGTAAGTTTACGATGAATACGTAATCCCCCTTTAATAGCGATAATTAACAAATAGCGTGGTACGCGACGCTGAACGTCGTTAGAACAGCACCGTTTACTTTGCGGATCGCGTATCTGGATAAGTAATGCTATATGCTGCTTCGGTTTCGCGTATTCGCAACGCATGCCATAAGAGGATTAAAGTTGCCAAATGGGTTTCTATTTTAATTCGTGCGAACCCTCTCTTCGTTCGAGCAATTCATTCTAGATTTACAGATACCAGTAATAACATTTCTCATGCCCCATGCCTGTGTTTGTTCCGATTTGCCTAGTTTGCAAAATTGTTCTATGATTATGGTTCAATCTAGTTCATTCAAAATTTAATGAAACGCCATTATCCTTCGCGTATTGATTTTACTATAGAACCTTGGAAACTGAATTTTGGTTAGTCAAAATAGAAGTATATATATGTACACTCAATGAGCACTGCAGTATAATAAATGCATACCAAGTTCGTTATTAGTACGAAATTTATTATTAGTTCGAAAGTAGTTAGTTATTATTATATCGATTAATGCATTAATCTTTGTATCAGTCATTATATGAAATATTGTATTAATAATTACGAGAATTATTATATTAATTTTTATTATAATATTTATGGTCAAGAGTGTTATGATGTTAACGAATTGAACGAATGGTAATTTGCTCTGTTCGCTTTGTTGCATGAAAATCATTTGGTCAGGCGCTTGCACAAATTCGGCTTTAATCGTCATTTTGATTGAATAATAATTAACACTGTTCACTCGGCTCGAATGAATCATATTCACGTGACAAAAGACAAATTCACGTTGGCGTCAGGCGATCAAACGATCAAAGACTAACGGTAACAGCGACGACGCGACCTGCTTATTTGCAATCGTTGCTACTTTAACCTCGTACTGTTCACGATTCGTTCGCGAATAACTCACTCGCGCGTAAGCCGTTTAAGCGGCATTTATAGCCGTGGAAATCCCGCGGAAAAGCCGCGAGTTTCAGTTTTGTCTGGCAGAGTATGCGCCCGGAATAGATTAGTTCCCGTAGTAAATCATCGTGACACCGAAACAATGAGCGTTATTAAATATTTGTCGCGAACGAAGTCGAGACCGGCCGGAACGAGAGAAAGACAGAGGGGAAAGGAGAAAGAGAGAAGCGTGCATATATATGTATACATATATATATGTCAGGGAATGCAGGATGTAGCTAGAATGGTCCTGGTGTCATTTACATATAAATTGCCCACCTAAAATCATACTCGCGTTTAATTTTCCGCTTTCAGGCCAACCTATGCAACGCTGCGTTCTCCCCAACCACTTTGCCGCTTTTAAATTGACCTAACATATCTCTCTAGTTTGATCGCGTTTAAATCACCACCCACCGTATTATACGATGAACAGTGAACATATTCAACCACCTATCAGATTGATCTCTTTGTATGTCAAACAAATTCGTACTCTCATCTTCAAAATTACAATTAATCATTCGAATTGCAAGGTAAGAACGGTATTACGTGCGCTACAACTAATTGAAATAGGATGAAGAATTTACACGTAGATATCGAGAAATTACTGAACAGCTGTACGTACAAAAGCTCTTTAAAGTACATAACAAGCAAAAATATACGCACACCTACGCGAAGGCGAGTTTAAATTTCGATAAGATAAGAAACAGTTTGCACGCTTTATTTCAAAGGAAATAACTTTCGAAGAAAAACGAACTTGCTCACGTGGTTTAAATAGTTCCATTCGTTCTTTTGACGTGTGCGTTACATTGCACATGGATTCGGTCTCTGTGTTTACCGAGAGGGTGATTTCGAGCACCCTCGAAGTACGCATCTCGGATGTCGTTTGTACAGCATTGTTTGCGCGTAGAGAGCTGCTCGAAGCTAGGCGAACAAATTCAACCAAGTTGCTTGCCATCTCGTCTGAATTTTGAATTATTATTCATATTCAGGCTAGTACCGGTGAAGCAACACAATCGGGTAACGTAAACTACCTATGGGAAACGACAACGTACCTCAATATTTCCACTGTGCTATGTGTCATAACTGAAGCAAATTGGACATTGGATGAAGAAGAATTCGTAGAGGCAAAATCAAGAAAATATTTAGAAAAATGCTTTTAACATTTAATAGCATATCACTAGATTGCGGGTTTTATCGATGTAGTGGAAATTTAGGTATGGAAAAAAACGTAAATACATGTGCGCAAAGCATTAATAACATCAAGATGTTTAAGGTATTCAAGGAAATTTTTGCACTTCCTGAAATAGAACATTCTAATTGATAAGCATGATTGTGTAAGACAAATTAGTCATTCTCTAGCCATAGCGTTCACTAAAACATAGCTTTCACTAAAATAGTTGAAATACTGTATAAGATTTGTTAAAATATTGTAAGTCAGATCTCTTCCTAACAATCACTTAATCGTGTTTTACTGTATGTAAATGTACATTATAATACTGGTCTATTCGTCCCCAACTAGAATCCAACACTAAATTTTATTTTTTAACTTCGTTCTA
>NW_017144855.1:219795-229916 GCF_001652005.2 Ceratina calcarata
TATTCATATTCAGGCTAGTACCGGTGAAGCAACACAATCGGGTAACGTAAACTACCTATGGGAAACGACAACGTACCTCAATATTTCCACTGTGCTATGTGTCATAACTGAAGCAAATTGGACATTGGATGAAGAAGAATTCGTAGAGGCAAAATCAAGAAAATATTTAGAAAAATGCTTTTAACATTTAATAGCATATCACTAGATTGCGGGTTTTAGCCATAGCGTTCACTAAAACATAGCTTTCACTAAAATAGTTGAGATACTGTATAAGATTTGTTAAAATATTGTAAATCAGGTCTCTTCCTAATAATCACTTAATCGTGTTTTACTGTACGTAAATGTACATTATAATACTGGTCTATTCGTTCCCAACTAGAATCCAACACTAAATTTTATTTTTTAACTTCGTTCTATACAAACATTATTTTCCGTAAAAATCCATATATGAAATTCTATAAACCTTACATTTTTCGAGTCCCAGAATACACGTATGGAACGTTCATAGTTGCAAGAAATCCATGCACTTTGATAAAGGCTGACACCAAGTAGAAAAAAGTTGAAGTCTAAAGATTGTTAAAGGTGACTAGCCACCGTCAAATTACACGGAACAAACGTTAACGTCAGACAATGTCTCGACGAATCCCCGCAGACTATGTCAGAATAATCAAGCCCGTGCTTTCTCGTTCATGGAAATTGCCGGGAAACCCGTGGTAGTAGCGGCGTGCTTGTATATTTCATATTTTACGATGTGTACGCAGAGGTCCATCGCGTGAGAGCAAACAGAGAGAGAAAGACGAGAAGGGAGAGAGAGAGAGAGAGAGAGACGGATTGGCGGGCAAGGATCGCGGGAGGTCGGAGAAGTTTCAACTTCCTGTGAGCGCATTCTACTGTGGATGGCGAACTCTGCGCCCAAGCATTAAACGTGCATTTACGTTACGCGTAACGCCGCGATGCACACCGCTGACAGATCGTTCCAGTCACAGTTTCGTTTTTATCATCGCCGTTATCCATCATGCCGCGACGTCACTCCTTCTTCCACCACGGTTTCGAGCTCCAAGCCAGGGACGAACAATTCCGTAAATGAAATGATTAGACTGACAGATTTTATGCATTTATCCATAGAAAATATAGAAAAATACATATAATCACCGTGGACGAATAAAAGGATATAATAAATACCTATCTAGATTTCATTTTCTAAATTAGCATTACAAATCTTTTGTTTCGCATAATAATCCGTAGCTTGGAAAAGATAACTGTAAAATACTTACTAAATGCATATAATACATGGTTTAATTGGAGAACAATTAAATACTATCATAAAAAGGAATAACATTAATGCTATAGTTGACGAAATTTCAACTCGGCGTACAGTGTCCCAATCATAATGCTCCTTTTTATCAGGTTTTACTAAACCTAAAGTATACTTTAAATATAATAATAGCTTTGAGAAATCGAAAGCAAACATCGGTTTGGCATTTAAAGAATTGAAGAATACACATAATGCAATGTAAAAAGTACATAATAATTTAGTTATCACTTATTCCATATATTAATCACTTATTCCATTAATAAAATGATTCTTAAAACGTATTGATATTTTCTTGGTTTATGAAACTATTATCAGACCGTCCAAATTATGGAAAACAAATCATGATATTGCCCATGTCAGAAACAGAAGTTTCGTACTTGTATTCAGAATGATTACAAACCACATTGAGATAGACACTGTAGGATTACTACCTACAATATGTAACTGCAAAACTCGAAAACTCTAATGGGATTAAATTTCATCCTAGATAGCATCCAAAAGTTAATACTCCTTCTTAAACAAATTACTTCTATTAGATTAATTATACAAGTTTCCTTTAAAAATATTACTTTATTCGAAGGGCAACGAGAGATTAATTTTTATAAATTAGTATCACAAATATAATATTTTAACCTGCAGTCTAATTGTCAGAATTAATCACTATGTTTTTAAATATATGATTTTCGTACAAAATTTGTATGAGTACGTAATAAGAATTAGAACTTAAATATAAATCTCTCACGGTTCAATTTTTAATCCGCCAAATTAATATTTATTGCAATCCTCAATGTGGAATATGTCAACGATCGTATTATCTCTCTGCATCCCGTGTCGTAGGTACATATGTAGAGCGATATGTAGAAAATTAATATCGTGAAGCGCAATCTTTATTTTTAATGTTACTCATTCGGTTTATTGCCTGACCCAATTAATTCCGGCGTACGGAATTCATCGACAAAACATCAGCCGTTGCGATTCGAAATCTCATTTCAGATTTATAACGTTGCCGAACAAACATTTTCAACTAAATTCGTATCCGAGGCGCATAATGCGTGCAAACTAACTACCCTGCCGAATAAAACTGTCTTCCGATAAATACGATATGTGGAAAATCGTTTATAAATTCACATCTCATTAATTTTTTAATCCAGCAACCTCAAAATCGAACCCGAATATTTTTCGTTCTATTATTAATTACTAAACTGCGGATCTTACGTATTTAAAAATGAAATGATTGTGCCGCACATATGAAAGCTATAATTACGTAATGCATAGAAATATACGAACGATCAGAATTACTTATTGCAGTGTTTACATGATAAAAGAAATGTTCATACAAAAATCACTTTTGAACTGCCTGCCATAAATGTTTAATTTTGCAAAGAAATTCACTGTTTATTAATCACTCTGCGACAATGTATAGAGTGTGTTACCAAGTATAATCATATAAAATAATTGATTTATTTTATTGTTGCATTATAAGGTATTCAATATGAATTTTATATTTGAATTCAGGAATTCTTGTGTTTTAATAAATCACAATTCACTTTTATAAGATCTAATAACGGAATCAGTGAACAGTGTATTATTGTAGATGACAACTACCGATTCAGCCTATATTTATATTCCCATCTCATTTTCGTTTACATGAAAAGAGAGTTGTTAAAATTGTTCCATAGAACCACGAACGATGTGCTCCTACTTTGTCGAAAATAATAATAATGAACAAAAAAAGAAAGGAAAAAACGGAGAGCTGAGAGTGAGAAAAGAGCATAGTGAGAATGCAATGCTGCAAGTATGTCCACGAGCATTATCAAAATTGAATTTACAAATGCGAGTGGAGAAGGGAGCATGGAGGAAAGAGAATAGCAAAGGGACGACCGCGGACCCTCGGAGTGTTCCATCGTTATTTATGTTCTCGACGTATAGCTCCGGCAGAAGCCATTCTCGATATACAATAGAAATTTGTTCGCGCGACGTGTCGAGCAACTGAAATCGGGCGCAACAAAACGAAAAAAGCCGTGGAGAGAGGAAGGGAGTTGGAATCACCGCGGCGAAACGTTTTCGGGTTCGGCAGAGTTCCGCGAGCGTGAAAAGTGTTTTGGATCTCTGGGTAGGTAGGTGTGTTCTTATGGATCTTCAGTTATAGAAAGGAGGCGGAGGACGGGGGCGGAGAAAGAGAACGTCGGGGGCCCAAATTGATTGCTCCTTTCACCCTCGCCTGCTTCAAGGCCGAACGGTAGATATATTCGCGATGCGGACAAGCGCCATTCGTGATCTGAAATCGAATCTCTAGGCGCTACGAGTAACGATTTCGATCCGCCCCATGCCATTTTATGTCGAATCTTCTTGTTTCCGTTAACTGACGGATAGAGGATCGTAATCGATTTCATGTAACTAATCTTTATTAATGTCAACAGAATTCACACTAAAGTACACGGACACCTTTATGATTCAACTAGTTGAGGTAAGTTTTAAAACCTAATATAAACTTGATTAAACTTTGTCTATTCTAATTTTTACAATATCAGAGAACGTGTTGTAACACTAATTCATATAGTATGTCATTAGTAAAAATGAAGATTATTTAATAAAATTAAATAATTAAATGACAATGTTAAAATTCATTCCATATACTTTTTTAATAAAATTTAACAATAGATGTTGTAGATATATAAAACATTTCATAAGAATGATAAGTGGCTACATATTTCTGCGCAACTGTATATCCTTGATACGTTTAGGAATTATTTAATTTAATCCTCATCCGACTTCTAGTCTCCATTTGTTCTATTAAAATAATCATAAAAAGCTAACAGAATAAATGGTTATGTTCGCAAAATCTATTCTGAGCCAAATGAAAGAATAATACAAGTTTTTTCAACGGATTTGCTATCACAGATTAACCCGTACGGATGTTCAATAACTTCCTCTAACATTAATGGACACCCTACTCCCAATCAGCGTAATTATCTCTAAAAGTAAACTACAAGCGCGCGGACCAATACGACGCGTTCGACGAAATCGATTAAACAAATTATTGGGGAGGCCCATTAAGCGAATGAGTGGAGGCTGGCTGACTTTCCCTAATGCACTTACATTGAAAACGTGCTTTAAATTCGAAACCCCGTGAATTCCTTTCGCGGGCAATTCCCATAAATTTATTCGGCCACGTCCCCCCACGGTGAAGATTACCATCGGGAATGGGATTACGCGCATCCACCGAAAGAGCTTTTCGCTAACGGATGCAAATATGAATAAGAGCGCGGCTCCCGGGTCTTTTTCAACATTTTTCCACGACCGTTTGCACGCCTGGAATGTGAGCAAGCAACGATAAAAATTATATGCTGCAGGAAACGAAAATTATTATTATTCTACTCCTCAACTCTTCCGATTCATCTCATGAATAATATATATATACCTATTATATTATATTTGCTTTCCTTTTCCTGTGTCGATAACGGCATAAATAAAACTTAATACTTCAGAATTTTTATCGTTGTCTTCATTTATTGATAGCACCGACTGAAGTACTGGCTGAGGGTAAAAAAATAGTAAAATAAGTCAATAATAGAATACGTCGTACCGATAGTGATACAATATTTATTTTCACTCAAGGGTCATCCGTAACCTGTCTCTCGTTCCGGTTTTCTAAATTATTTTGCACTGAAAAGGAAATATGGCATAGATTAACGATAAGTGTCGCCAGACAACTTTACCGTTTCACTTCAAAGACCTCTGCTATCCTTGCCCGGTATCACCAGGAAATTTGCTTTTATACTACGTAAGCGTTTGATCTATCCACTTTACGCTGTTTCAATCGCGAAGCTTTAACTCAGATTTATTAAACGTAACGTAGTCGTGTAAGGCTCTGTGCCCGGTACGAAAATTTGCCTTCCAATTACGTTCCGTTTGGTCGTGACATTGAGGGGAATCGTCCGTTCGACCAATTATTACTACGTTCAATGTTTAAACGCAAGTTTGCACATCCCATTTCCATTTGATGGCTGAATCGGCTGCACGAAATTGTCAATTGATATCGATCGCAGAGATAAATGTAATGAAGCGATTATGCTCTCGATGGATCATCGTATCATTCGCTCATGACCGATGTAATTAAGGTCCAATGAATGCTTGGAACATCCCGGGTTTTGATACATACACACAGCGCATGTTATTAAATATGACTTTTGGGGTATAATTAAACATGTATGAAACCACTCACGGTTGACTTCATACAACATTTATTACGCGTACACTAAAGTTGTCTTCTATCAGAAACATTTAATCGTTCATGTAGTTATGAAACTATGAGAGTCAATAAGAAGTACAATAGCTTGTTGTTTAATGATTTCATCAAAACCTGTTGTACTTGAGTTCATTGTACGATGTAGATCATTGAATAAATATTTTTATGACAGACTTTATAATAAAATCAGCGACCAGTGCTTAATTTTAAACGATATTCCATATTTACGCAGCCTGTATACGTACGTGAGTACATACAGTGATTGTTCTCCGCGTTCGATAGAGCACGAAAACGACTCGTTGAGTTTTAGTAGCCTCGTTTCGCAAGTGTCAGAGACTCCTGTTTCGTAGGAGGATTAACACGAGAAGCGCTGCGCAGCTACTTTGAAATCCGGCTGGCAAGCTTTAGACCATTTCCCGCTTTTCGCTCGCTACGTGTAATTTCATTCGGAACTATTAGACGAGGCCAGCCGGGAAACGGTCCACTCACCAGCCGAAGAGTGGAAGTTTTTAACGAATAGTTTCCCTCTCGCAGTCCCGGGACTTAGCAGGCGCGCGCCCTGTCACACTCGAGATTTCTTTCTCCTAGAGCTTTATGAAGTGGTTGAATTTCCCCCGAGACCAGTATAACGATACGAGCCACTCCTCGAGTTACTTTCGCGGTGATATCCAAGCAAACTTTCATACCGGTGTTAAATTGACACGCGCGGGGCTTATTTATTCTTTTCCAGAAGACGACGCGCGGCGATCGAGAAAAACACAGCTGTGAGAAGTGGTAC
Organism: Ceratina calcarata; assembly: GCF_001652005.2. NCBI lineage: Eukaryota > Metazoa > Arthropoda > Insecta > Hymenoptera > Apidae > Ceratina > Ceratina calcarata. The sequence continues at coordinate 226,138 of NW_017144855.1, forward strand.
AAGGTAGATTAATTTTCGCGAGGAAAAAAGATGTAACACGATTCGGTGGCCCGTAGAACTAATTGAACCGTCTCTCGAGTTCCCGTCAAGTTTTCTCGCCGTTTAGAAGCGGAAATAAATTCTTGATGAAATTAATATATACCCGCCCGGGGTGAAAGGTAAATTAATCTTTGCGACATTCTACTACTTCTACACTTTTTCACCGACAACCGAAACCTTTCCGTAATTCGAGGAACGATTTTACAGTGGAAAGCTGCATTTCATTTAACTCCTTGCAAGCACAAACTTTGTTTTCATCGATATTCCTTCTTTCCTTTTTCTTCCTCATTCTTCTACTTCCTTTTTTTTTTAATCGAAAACGCGATGGAACTTTCATCACGAGTACGATGCCGGAGGCAAGTGCTGGGGTTTCGCCCGTGCAATTTCTATTTTGCTGCGTCGAAGTGGAACCGTCTTTTCTTCCCTCCCACCATCTCTTTGTCCCTTCACGGGGAAGTCCCTGATAAAAAGGGTCGTTGCCGTGAAACTCGGGACAATCTATTCGTTTTATCGGTGCAAATATGCTCGGGGTTCGCAAGCGGAGCTAACAGTTCCTCGCGTATTCCCCTCCCTTGAGGATTACCAGCTCCTCCTGGAGCAACAGGAAAAACGCGATATCCGACTATACGAGCGTCCGACGAGTTTTCTGCATACGTCATCGATAAAATCGACAGTGTCCTTTTTTAACACGCACAAATATTTCCTCGCGTTTACAAACAATCTGAAAACTCTATTAATACTAATTGTACGATTTTCAATAAAAATACCTTGTGTTTCAAATCTTCTACTGCTGGTCATAAGAATTAGAACATGTTAATCCAGTGTGAGATATTTAGTAAAGGTAAAAAAATAAACATATTATTTTGAGTTCAATTTAAATTTATGATCATCGATTAATTGAAACATTAAATTAATTAATGCATGAACCATTATACGTATAAAATATTTAATCCCCTATTATAACATTCACTGCATTAACCGCTGTATGAAACATTATTTCAAGTATTGGATCAAAACAATTATAACATGAATTACTATATGATATCGTCCTAATACTTATAATTTATGAGTGTATTTAAATTTCATCAAGTGTTCTTTTCATGTATGAAAAAGGAACGAAATGAGAAGAGTGAAGATTAATAACGTTTCTTTTATTAGATGAATTTCACGGATTCTGTTATGAAAGAGGACGGAGTTAAATACGATTTAAAGTAACGCGGTGAAAAGCGAGAAGGAGGTGGAGTACGGAACTACTATCGACTCGGCAGAAACTCGAGGCATTCCGGAAGTCCGTAAAAGCGTGAAGATGGTTTCGTGGACTTCCACATATTTGTTAAGAACTCGAAACTGTAGAAAAAGACCGAGGCCGCCCGATCCGGAATTGTATTTCTCGACGACTCTCACTCACTCACTCACTCACTCCCTCTCTCTCTCTCTCTCCGCCCTTTTCTTTCGGGCTCACGATACTAACGAGTTGCAAAGATTCTACGATGCGACAGAAAATTTTAGAGAACGAAAGATAGAAAAAGCTAAAAGAGTTTCCAACTTCCTGTTACGAATGGGAGTTACATATACGCGTGATTCGGGAAGAAGCGAAAGTTTTACACATCTGCAATTTCTTGAGAAAATCCCCAAAATGCAGCGTGTTCTTCGAGAACAGATTTATACGTTAATCTAAGAAATTATCTTTAGTAAGAACGTCCTTTGAACATCGTGATAAACATTTTCCATTTATGCACTTTTGTCCACTACATATATTTTTTACGTTTTTCGCGTACTAAATTTTGCAATAAATGCAGAAAACATAAATTCTATGTACAATGGATAAAACTATATAAAATATCGATACCTGAATGCATATTGCAATAATGATAAAAGAACCGTCTATATAAAATACATTTTTTAACTGATATCATAAATGTTTTATTCAGTATAAAACTCTGTAGTCTAATAACGACTGAATTTTCTCTCAAGTTCAAAGTTTCAAAAGAGATTTCATTCTTCTGTGTGCGTGTGTGTGTTTCCAGGAAAAAATCTTTTAACTTCAACGAGCGAATGTTCATGCGAATGCTGATAAGCGCCAGAAGCCACTAATCCGGTATAATTAAAATAAGCTGCTCGGTTTCTGCTAATTGCCTGAATTCTTTAATCGCAAAGCCATTTCTCGATTAAACTTTAAATGCCACTTTCGCAAAGGCAGGAGATTTTCGAATCCTCCCCCAATTATATCCGGAGGAAGAATCTGAGATTTGACGAGAATGTTCTCAACCGCAATTCGATCGCTGACGTACAAATTCTATTGTATCCACCCCGATACGCAGAGGAATTTCCATCGAATTCGACCGGATAACTTTCTCGGAATTCCCCGAAAACGTATTGCCACTCGAAATCTCCGTCACGCCTTTGAACGTGGCACGAGAAAAAGAAGTTTATTAGTCGATATCGTGAGAACAGATTTCGTGGCGCTTTCCTTTCAAATGAAAAGTTCTTATGAAACGTTTCAACAATTTAATTGTCCACTATCGTTCTCGTCGCCACTGTTTTTCATCAATACATTTTTTAAACAAATTAATATTTAAATAACATTTGTATGGTTAAATACATATTTTCTGTTAAAACTATTTTGGTCTAGGGTAAATAGTTTTGAAGATATCGAGGAAAATGTACTTTCATCCCCAACTTTTAGCCATTTTGAACTTCTAAGTGTCGACGATTACAATTACAAAGAACTTGGGCCAGATATCTTTTTAAGAATTATATTATATGTAACTTTCGTTTTGTGTGCGCGTAAGTACGGTGATGTGCCTTTAAATTATGCAATAGAGAGACATCATAAAAGTCAGATTTATAATGTCAAGAACTTTCAAAATAGGAACAATAACGGAAATTTTTAAGAAAAAAAGAAGAATCCAACTTTCGCGCATTACACGAGACTTCTTCTGTTAGTTGGCCCGTTTCTCGAAAAACTTTTCGCCCTCTTCTGCTTCCTCTTATTGGCTGTAATGTACTGCGCCAAAGAGGCTAACCCGTCCCCGCCTAAAAAGCGAAGTTCTTATCGTGGCATTGTTGCCCTTTCGTTCTTGTTTCGAAAGGGGCTTTCTCTTTCTCTTGTCTACCAAATTGAATTAGTCTCGTGGATCTGACTGCCACGTCGCGCGCCACGTCGGGGTCTCGCCTGGTTGACCTCTCGCCAAGGTTTCTGTTCATGTCTCACCGAGTAATTCAATTCCTCTCTTACGCGACTCGACCGCGTCTATCCTAACGCCCCTATCCTTTCGCAAGTTACTTTTCTAATTGAAAAATGACTAGGAACCATAAATTTCTGTTACAGTTTGATATTGCTATCACAACACTTTGTACTTACTAGCCTTTTCTAATTTAGTTTGTACTATACACCAACAGTGCTCGAATTGCGACTCGCGAATCAAACCTGGCTTTTGTAAACATTTAATAAAGCCCCTCATAAAGAAGAGCTGAGGAAAAGCGAAAAAATTTGCAACAGCAACAAGTCTTTCAGTCGATATTATACCAATTAAGTGAGATTACAGAATTTATTCAATGATCTCAAAGAGAGCTTCATAAACCCACAGAGATTAAAACCACCAATTTAGTTGAATTATTTTTAGTTAATTATTTCGTTCAAGATTGATGTCGTTAACGACGGATTCTCGCTATTAAGACACTTAATTCCCTAGACGTCACTAATATAATCAATAATAAATCAATGATGAAATTACAAG
>NW_017144855.1:230210-233206 GCF_001652005.2 Ceratina calcarata
ATCTTTATAATCGATTATGAAATTAAAAGCTTGTTAATTAAGAATATTCGTATGTATTTAATACCTACATCTATACAAAAATTTTTCAGATTCAATTGCAACTACGACTCCGCAATATTTTTAATGAACGACATATACATATATTGAGGATGTCAGAATAAAGTTTGGATAGCACTGTATGTAAATGCTACGAAAATGTCGAATAAAATCTGAAAGAAAATATTTTAAAAAGACTAAATTTACCCCAATTATCGTTATTTTAATCTAATTAGTCTGATTACGCATACTCGAGATACTTGATCTAAATTTGCACGATTCTATTATTCGAAACAATGATGCGAAGCATGTCGAAGTTCATTGCGAACTACGCGTGTACCGACACTACAGATATTCCTGTTTATAATGTAAAGCGCACGTTTCTGTCATCAGGAATATTACAGGATATTTTATTGACAGACCCGAGACGAGCAGATTTCATCGACGATATTAATATCTGTCAGTCAATAAAAATAGGATGTATAGAAAAAAGAATTATATACAAAAGAGAAATCTCTCCCTCCCTCTCTATATAGAAATAAATTTGCGATAATAACTCGTGGATAAATCGATAGCTCAAAATACTTAAATAAAACGACATGACATTTAATAATAATATGCAATGAGTGTCTATGGTTCCTTAATACAAGGCGTATTTATGTAATTTCCCTCTAATCCCTTATAAACTCAATCTTCGATGAATACTAAACACACTCAATTAAAACTCGTCTCTCCAAGAAACTTTGGTAAATTGACTAAAAGTGAACACTCACCGTCAACCCCGCCGTTGCCAATCCCGTCGCTCGCCGTGCTTCCTGAATTAAAGAGGTCATCTGGAACAGAACAGGAGTTCGTCAACATTAAAACAGTCGAAGAAGATGCGACGACACGACGCGACGTGTACCCTCGCGGAATATACCTGACGTGAATCAATCAAATCACTACTTTTCCTGTGCTTCATAACGCGCTTCATTAAATTTCGTAACAAGGTGATCAGAGTAGGTAAATTATGAACATGGGAATTAAAAGCACATTTCTCTTCCAGGTTTTTATCTCCTAAATTATTTCTTGCCCAACAATAAGTAATACGAAACAATATTTCATAATAAGCTTCTAAATACATTTGCTTTATGCTTTGATTACTGTAGTAAACGAGTGGAGTTACGGATTTTAAAGTGCTGTGGTGATATTATAGTATTCAGGATATATTGCCAGATTGGATATATGGAATGGTTACATAAAGCGAGCACAAACACGATATATTGATGCGGCCATATGTACACAGATATATTACAGATTATGAGTTTACTCGCACTTGAGCAATCCGATACTTCACCTATCCGGAGACATTCATTATGCAAATACTTGAATGGATTAGCGAACGGCTAATGTGGTACGTAAATTTTGGGCAACATCGACGGGGATCCTAAACAAACGTAAAGTTATCCGGAAGTATCGACCGCGAAATCCTATAGTTAATATCCCACGCGGACCGACCATCGTGGTATTTGCTATTAATGGGTACATATTATGTTGGTGCGTAGGAAACGTCGTTTGTTTCAGAGGTTTACATTTTCATAAATCAATACCAACAAATTTTACAGTTAGACTACGGTTTATTATGCAAAATAAAACATTTATGGTATCATTTAAAACACATGTTCTCTTTTATCATTTGAAATAATATGAAGAAATATGCAGCTTTTGATATTCTGTATAACATTATACATTGCAGTCAACCTTTACAATTTCTGCACATTCTAATTTTCTATAAATGCACAAGAATCCGCAGTCTATTTATAATGCACAAATAAAAGACATTGCGTTATTTTTAATTAACGTTCCAGTGCAAATACATTTTAAATAATTGTGTACACATTCAATTTTGTACGTATTCATCGCGTTTACAATTGATATGAATCCTGCGGTATTATTTTTAATCATGATACAGATGAATTATTCTGATGCTAAATCACCAAGTTGTGAACTTTACTTTCTCTTGTTTTTATCAATAAATCTTCCACTGAAACATAATTTTTGTAGTATTATTGTGTAACAGAGTTAAAATAATTACTCAATTATATCAATATCGCAAAACACGTCGTTTTATTTGGCAGTTTTACAGACAGATGATCGAAGTCAATTATTTTCTGTATTCCTGTATTTTGAAGATTTGAAAGTTCGCGCGGACGCGCGACTAATCAGTAACTAATTAACATACGAGGGTGGTCGAATAGTCCAACAAGTAATAGAAGAATGTATTTAATTTATTTGGTAAAAATAATTATTGATCAATTATTCGAATCAAACACAAAATATACAAGACCATATGGAAGAGAACGCTATTTTATATGTACGAACCTAATATTTGTGGCCGTGTAACGAAGTAACAATGCTACTTTAACCAACAGTACCCTGAGCTACTATTCGATTCCCCTTAAAATTTACGTCACGAAATTATTCTTTCATTTCTATTTTACTGCGAACTTAAAAATGGCTACAAAGTCTATTTTATAGAGACATGCAGATGAACACTGCATCGATTTGTTATTAACCAAACAGCAAGTTCGATTGTACCACAATAGTATTCTATTCGGAGATAGCCTTTGTACAATAGTTTGTAGTTGCGGGAACTCGTACCAAACCGCGTCTTCGAAAGGGATTAAATTGAATCTTGCGATCAATAAACCGTTCGTGTAATGACCCAATTATGAAGTTATTGGCCGCTCGACTGTATAAAAGAAGGTATACCACTCCCCCTCCACCCATAAATTCACTGTAATTCTACGGTAATAGACAATTCCATCGGTCCCCTTCTTGTAATTGGCAATCAATCTCAAACTTAATCTATTTAAAAAAAAATATTGTGTGATAAAAAATAAAAAGTATTCATATTAAACAAGTGAAACAATGCGGCTGTTCGTTTCGTATTTATCAAAATCAAATAATATTTGATTATA
>NW_017144855.1:234147-270977 GCF_001652005.2 Ceratina calcarata
TATTGAAATGTCTGAGCATCATCATGATCAATAGACAGCACAATCACATCAGGTTTATTATTATTTAAAAAATCTGTGATCAGGCATAAAAAGAATGAAGACATACTTCTACTAGTTTATAATGTTACAATAGAATGTGAGCGGAGCAACACTGAAAATTGATAATCCTTTGATAGCGGCGAACCTTGAAAAAGCGAAACAACTTCGAAAGTTAGCATCGTGGAACAAAACCGAAGTGCATAAAGTTTCGGCTCACCGAATTTCGTCCCCCATTTTGGAACTTAGAAATTTTCGTCGTGTACTTAACCCGTTGGCCGAAAGAACAATCCGTCTGGTTTCTATCTTTAAACTCTACGTACACGATTCAACTTTTGCCGACGAATCGAATTTAACTTTCTGCACCGGTGCAGGTAACTACTTTTGTTACTCCGTTCGCTAACAACTTCGTTACACGTTTCAACGGCGAAGTGCACCGGAATAGACTGCTGAAAGTTCGACTCAATGAAAAGACGAATTAACTATCGATTCTGTATGTGCAATGGAATCCCTTCTCCCCACCCTCGCACTATAATTATCGCCAACTTATTTGATAGCCAGCATTCACCACAGTTGAACAACGCAAAACGTAATTATCGGAGAGATCACTCCTCTCTCTCTCTTTCAGTGTCTCTCTATTATGTACGTACGTGCATACAGAATTTCCCAATATTACAATGAAACGTTACATTCGTTTTTCCATTCCGCTTATCGGGCAAAGTGCTTCGCACTTCGATTCACTTCCAGTTTTTCGATTTTCAATTACATCCTTTGACGTTATGCAATTCGTGCGAGCGCAGCATAGAAAGCGAATACAAAAAGTATTGGCACACGCCCATATCTCTTAACAAGGTACCTACTACCTACTTTTACGTTTTACTTTCACAGTGTTGAATTTTAATGGTACCACTTTTAATGAAATTTATTTGTACAAAAAAATCGTTCATACACCAAACGAGTTCTGTAACTTAAATCAGATTTTTCAAGATCTTGAATTTAAACAATTATCAAGAAATTGTAATTCAGTCAAACGATACGAAAAATGCGGTGCTGTTTCCACATGTATACATAAATTCCCTTTAAACTTCCCACGATTCTATCATAAAAAACCAAGCAACATCGTAATTTCATGTATCACATTAATTCTTTCAATACTTATTTATTTTTTAGCCATCGTGATTGTATGTTACGTAACCGATGTTATAACCACACCCGCGACGTTGTTGAACTTTAATCAGGAACGTGGAGAAAGACTCGAGAAATGTGAATTACGTCGCGAAACCTACGCTCTTGATGTGTCTTTTTCTCATTAACGTCGCGCAGGGTGCATCTCTGGCTTCGTGACCTTCCTCCTCTTAGCCGTCATTGTTCTTTCTTTCGCTACTATATTTATGTTTTCTTTTCATTAACGAGGCAACTGCGGCAGTTTCGTTATTTCTACTCCTCGCACTCTTTTCACGTACTTCATTCACTTTAACGATTCGTCCGTTCCTTTAGCTCCAGTGAAACGCTTTATCGTCGAAACGATACAGTAAAAAAAACGTAACGATTCTGTTTCGCGTGCGTTACGTATACGGGCACGTGTACATGTATATATGTACATATACAACCAATTAAATAATGTTGACGGATATTCATGGATGATATAAAGCTACACGTTTATTTTGTGAAATCACAATAGCAGACGATGAAGAATAACATCGAACAATTGATTTATCAAGAATGGAAATCGTATCATTAATTTTTCGTACTAATTTGAAAATGCATATCCACTTGTGACACATCTTGTACATTCGTGTGCATAAGTTTTATCATGTAACAAAACACATAATGAATTATATATATAATCATATAATTAATTGTGTTTAAGGATGTATTGGCTATACAGTCAATCCCCAAAGTTTATGCACTTTAGAAACGCATTTTTTAAAAAGAAATCAGACGTCGGAAGAACATTGCTAATAATAAACAACAAAAAAAAATTTTCGATTTTTCCGAGATTTTTCCAAGGGGTACCCCTTCAATTTCTTCCAAATTTTCGTTTTTGGCCAATAACTCCCAAACCGTTAGACATACGAAAAAATTGCATATGACCTTTCTTATAGAGGACGACGAGATCTACAATTTCCATGTAAAAGTTTTTTTAGTGAATCAATAAATTTGGTTATTTGAACTGAAAATTCTTATTGATTTAACCCGGTTGCAATATATCCTAATTGTAAGTATAAGACACACGTGCTACGCAGAGAGGATACAAGTTAAAACGCTTCTTAAAACGTTTACAACAGGAACAGTAGTTTGTGTAACAAAAACCATAACAAGTCTTACCCTAAGAACTATATTTTTTATGGACCTCTCAAGTGTTTAATAGCAAACGACGTGCTGAGAACAATATTTCGATGCTTCGGCAGCGAACGAGCTATAACTTTTCTCAACTTGGTCAAACTTGTGAAACGGCATTATATAAGTTAACTCGCGGCGGAAAACGTGTGATAAGCTTACCGTATCCCATCTTCGCGGCCAAATTGAGCTTGCATTCGTGGAGGGTAGAGTAATCGTATGGCTGCGGCTCTTTCGGGCACCACAGCACCGACGGCCCGCAAACGCATTTTCCGGTCGACACTGTGTTTCCTTTCTCACCGGCAACGCCTTCGGACACCAAGTTGCAACCGGGTTCAGACATTACAGGTCGTTGCGGGCAATGTCTCCTCCACCTGCCCGGGATCTCTGAAAGAAACGCAAGAAACCGAGTTAATACGGCTTGCAATATTTCTCTTCCGATCGAATGGACTTCGCACAGAAACTGAAAATCGAGGACGGACATTGATAGATACATAATAAAAACCTATAGAAAATTTTGATGCGCAATAAATATGAAGAATGTAATGTGCAAAAATGTGCAGAATATAAAAATTGCAATATACTGAATTGTCAATCTAGAACTGATGTTTTTCAATTAACATAAGATTTGCTGTCTAATGGTCACTAATCACAGTTGCAGACGTGCAATGGAGGTAGACGTAGAGTGGTGCGAAAAAGTCCATCCAGTTATACGGTTGCTAACATCAGTAAACAGGACAGAAACAATGTATGTCAGATTGGACTAACGATAGGGCTGCCATCGCACCCAAGAGAATATAATGCGGTTTCCTAACGATACTCTCGGTAGGTACTCGTAACGACAAATTCAGATTCAATTACGACTATCGTGCAAAACTCGATCGCAATTCCATCGCAGAGTACGTATTAGACGGTTAGCAATTTCGGGAAAGGCAGACTCGATTAAGCCGCGCATCCACTTGTATCACCGTTTCGTATCAACATTGCGTATCACTGTTGCATGCAAATATATACAAGGTGAATCAATATGAAGTATCATTTAAAACTCCTCACTACTGGTACATGTTACTAGGAAGTCTGTCTAGACTCTAGAGTACTTTATTAAAGCAATTCACAATTTATTGCATACATTGGGCGATTACGGCTAGTTAATTATTTAATGATATAGTATAATCTTCGAATTGAAATAGTCTTTTTTTTTTTTTTACTAATTCGGAATATTTGCCAAACGTTGTATTAACAGTAAGTACAACAGTAACACGATACAATTAGATACGTATTTTTAAACATAGAAATTACGAAACAGCGTACACGAGTATGAACACGGAACAGTCTGGAAAGGTGGAGTCGTGTTCGGTTTTATAAGGTGGAACAGAGAGAAATAAGAAGGCGGGAGTTATTTGTTAGAAAGGCGGATGTAACTTTGCTATAAGCATCTTTCGTAGCAGGGAAGATAGCCCGACCCGGCTCGGAACAGGCCGATCGATAAGTTTAATAATCCACAGTTGAGCGCCCCAGAAATCGAATTTGCCGATCGGTTTACCAATCGACCTTCCACGCTGAAGCAAACCCTAAACGCGAATTCATTTCGAGTTAATGGTCTGAATGCGCTTCCGGCTAATTGGCTATGGTTCGCCGAGTACACACCAAGGGAACGAATGTTCTCCAGTCGAACCAACGCTACGCGACGTCGTCATCGTGCCGACATCAACCCGTCTAGGTGATCACGAATTGTCTGTCGATACGATGGAATGCGAGATTTCAACAAAATTGGCTTTTCGATCCTATTACAATGCCTTTTATGAGCTAATAATATTTGATCCATTATAGAAGAATATTTTAAACCGAGATAACGACATTAACTAAAGAGTAGCACTGTGATTCCTAAAATTTTAAAGCATTTTTGGAAATTCTTCAGGGAGCTTAAAGCAAAAAGGCAAGAACTTTTATTTTATGAATCAATTCAACCATTACAGCGCGTAGCCGCTTTCAAAAATTCCGTTTTTGTATAAATAATGAACATTTGAAAAAGAAGGTCATTATTCGATTACATATTCTCTATGAAAAACAGTAATAGCAAAGCCAGATTTTAAAATCTCGTGAAAGTCCTATGTCCTATGATAGACTATATCATAATAAAAATCCCCCTAAAATTTCAAGTCAATCTGATTAAAAGTGACGGAGTTAGAGTGCATATCGTTTCGAAAAATTCTCTCCCGAAAAAAACGCGTTTACAACATAAAAATGGCAAGACTAAAAATGTTTCATGTGCTATATTGAACTCTATTTGCATTTTATTTTTAAACGCATAAAAAACATTTTAAACTAAAAAGGAGAAATCGATTTTTTCCCGGCCACAGTGGTATTACACTTTGAGTAAGTGCTCTCGTTCAGGAAACACAATGTCTATTAGTAATGAATTTTATCAGAAATCATATTTTGTGGCTCGAAAAATGTTCGCGTGAGTCATCCGAAAAGCCCGGAGAAATATTGTAAAAACTTATCGGCTCGATGGAAACAGAGTACAAGCGATTATCTTTGATCCTCCCTTTGTATCGCTATTCAGTATCGTCCATACAGCGAGAAATCAATAGTTCATCGAAAATGATTTGCTTGATACCGAGGGGAAAAAATTATTCGCTGCCAGACAACGATGTCACGAAATACTGCTATGAAAAATAACGGCTTCACCCGGCGGACGAAATGAATTACATACGTGCCAGGGGCTTTAATCAGACTCATGCATGTTTAGGATCATCTGCTGAACCACCTGCAGATTTTTTCACAAGTCCATCTGTTACGAAAAAACAAGAGTTGCCGGTATACATGTATGCACGGTCTCTTGCTCTGACGGCTGCTCGTTTCCCGAGAAACATGTTCGTAACAATTAAATGGTGGCCGGGGAAACTAAAACTATGCTTTCTCATTACCCGTTGCGCGAACGATGATCGATGATCCAGGACAATTACCAGTGAGACGAAGGTACCGTTCATTATCGGTCTCCCCTACCGAAAGTCGTTCCCGGACAGATTTACCGTCTCAACTTTCCCACTTCACGAAACATAAATTATTCATACGAAAAATTACAAAGTTCAACCCCGTCTTTAATTCCCGTAATCCACTGTCTCTCGATCTCCCTTCGAGTTGCGACCTCGTTTTCCCGTAGTCAAGCTGCTCGCGATCAGATTTAGAAAAAAATATTTTTAATAAGATTCGAAAACTCCAACTTCTTACTTAAAGCTGCGTCAAAGTAATTGCGATGAAATTTTCCGCGAAGATAATTATCGCAATCCGGTTAAAACGAATTTTGATGTTTCTTCACCAGTTTCGAGATCGCATCCTATTTCCCGTTCTCGCGTTGCACCAATTATCCAGTTTCTAGTAACTACAAGTTAGAATCTCGGGGATATTGAGAAACCGAAGAAGCTACGCGTTAATTCGCTGGAAACAGTCGCATCTGCAAATTAAATTCTAGAACCTACTTTTCTACCGTTTTCACGGAAAACCGTTCGCAAATAAGCAAGACATTTCATTACTTCGAAATACATTTACCTACGAGTGTTAGGATACGTATCCATTCGTAGCATACTCTCATATCATATCACTATTGCATCCGTTCCGGATATACAGAAGTATCATTTAAAATTATCCACCAATCATTAATTTTGCTACAGACCCAGGCAAAAATATATTTTAAATCGTTAAAGTTCAAAAATAAATTCGTGTAATGCTCTTTATAATATGTATAATGAAGTAATACACAATAAGTTTTGAGAAAAAATATTAAACAACTTGTTATACGTGGCACTTCTTATAGACTCAGTTTTTATATATAATAAGCCCCGTTAATAAATTCTAATACATAAACTAGTGTACTCTTGTACTACGTATACTACGTAACTTATTACATATTGTAAAATGAATCTATGTTATACTTTAATGAAATCAAACGAGTTGACTATTTGATGGATCTAATCGAAACGAGACAATATCAGTGGTCGTGTACATACACGCTTAGTTGGTTTGAAGCAAAAGCACAGCGTTTATTCCGAGAAAATACAATTTATATTTATAGCGTGATATATCACGACATAATGCCTCGTTATTTATTTCATTTACGCGGAGGTATTATCAAAATGGAGCAAACAGTGGAACGGGCTTACACGGTTGGGGTCTGTGTTCATAAATACTGCTAGCGAAACGGAAAATTTGGATATTTCGAAAGTTAACGTGACAAAAAATGTAGAAACCCGTAATCGAACATTTTCACGAGAGGTTGTTACATTAAATTTCTGAATCGATCGATGCAGCAGAACAAGAAACTTGGCAAACGTTACGCCGGCACTCGGGAGGATACTCAGTCATGGCCCGCAATTAATTTCGTTCGAGGCTCCTGGTGGAACTGATAATCACCAAGCCGCGAGGAAATTGACGTAATTTAATAACGGTCTCACCTCTTCCCGGGAAAACCTACATTTTAATCAAGGTACGTCGAAACAACCGGCGGATCTGATTTTCCACGGGTCGCAGATGTGAAAAATTTCTACACGAAAATGAGGAAGAGATCTGCGAGCGCTTTTATTGAATCCTATCTAATTTGATACAGACCTGCACCAGCAATTACTTTACAAAATGAAACTATATCATATCTTTTCGTGCCTAACTCTTGCCGAGCACAAAGTTCAAAAGACACTGTTTTTATTCATTTTATGTTCAGATAAGGATAAAACATCTGGCAAATATTCCAAATTAACAACCTAAAGAAAGATTGTACTAAATCATTATCACAATGAATTTGTGATGTACATCTCCGGTAAAATGGAACGATGATACGATACGAGGGTATGATACAAGTGGATATGCGCCTTTAGAATCAGTGAAGATGTGTCGACAGGTCGAAAGACGAGGTTGTTTAAGTAAGGGCTCCGACTTTGATTAAGAGAATTATCCTATAGTGTAGATGCTTGCCTCGTCTACAAACTCCTCGGAAACGTTTGGGGAATACTTTCAATCACTCGTACCATCTTGTTGCCTCGTTCTTCGTCTCTCTTGTTATTTCGTCGGAAATGAAGGAACGAGATCGTTTAAAGAACGTCGTCTACCGGGGATATCGACGGGAGAACGATAGTCGCATCGGTAAAAGTTATTGACCTAAAAAACGGTCGCGTCTGGAACGAGTAAACATCGTGATTCTGGAAAAATTCTCGATTCGAAATGGAAGTGAAACAGCCTTCCAAGGAGAGAGCATGCGAAATCTTTCTGTTTTAAAATACCGGTCGCTGTTTATCTTTTCTCTTTCCCACGCTGTTCCCACCGTCCCGAGGAAAAAATCTGTAATCGTCGGTCGTTATTTATTTACACGGGAGTTCAGCGAACGCCGCCGGCGCGGTGGAGGAAAAAAGAAAAACACCTTTCCACACCCTCATTCGTTGTCAAGGGGATGCATACGCGGGTCCACGGTTCCCCGCTATGTTTTATGCAACACTGCAACGGAGATGATTCGTTTTCCAGAAGAAAATCCTTACCGCGACGCGAATGGCGAAAGTGCACGTCGACGTCTATGATGAACCAGCCGGCACAATTTTTCAAAGATGAATCCGCTCGACCCTCCATGCTCCGCTGTCCTCCCGGCTTTCTATTTGGACCGCGCCTCGTATTTCGGCATTACGCGAAATCCTGCACGAACTCCTCTTCCACGACGCGATGGTTGAAACAGAAATGATCGCTTTTGTAGCGACGTGCCGTACGGCTGCGTTCTCTTTTAAAATATTCATAAAACGAGGAAATGGCGATCCGCTAAAATCTATTCGCCCATTCTTCGCCTCACCTCACGTGTTCACTCTTAAACGTTTTTACAACGTGTAATTCCTAAAGACTCGCGTAGTGAACACGTTTTATTCGTGTTTGAAATATCGCAATAGTGCAAAGCGAATCGTAGAAACGTGTAAGACCACTCTTCCGAACAGATCATATGCGAGATATTTTTTATCAGATTTTTATGTAAAATCAGCGATTTTACGTAAAACAAAGAGATACGGAAGGATTTTGAACATTGATTTGGATTTGATTTCGATTTCTGATCAAATGCACTCGCTTATATTTATGTCGCTCTGCGGCGCAATGGTAAAAAGCGAAAAAAGTTGAAAAAGCCGTCAGTTTTTCAATAAAACGCGGCAACTTTTCCCAAAAGAATTAATCTTTACACGCGACACCATTTCGAGAAACATTGCTTTGTTCGCGAGTAACGCTCCGGTACATATACGTTCATTTTTAAATGTACCCCTATGTCCGTGAGTCATTACGAAGTCGAGTCGAGCTTGCAAAAAAAGAACAAGAAGATGGAACGCATTAAACCTGGTTTTATGCCAGAGAATATTATTCAAATGCAAAGTTCCATTTTTCTGTCACTGGCCAATTCGAAATGTCACTGGCCGAAACGAGCATGCGATGATTTCTTGCGAGATAGAGAATTTAAAAATGATGAATTCGAAAATGATTTTACTCGATAGAATGACTTGCTTACAAAGGCAATACATGCAATGAGAATACCCATTCCCTTTATTAAAATGAAAAAGCAATATCATATCATAGCTATGAATGTGATTTTAAAAAGAGCAAGACACTGTCTTGATATCCTCCTTTTATTTTAATAAAGGGACTAACTTCTCTTATTGTTCAGGCTATTTGTATAAATCTATGGACATAGCATGTCACACTATATTATTTCAAGATATAAGTAACAATTGCTACAAAATAAATTGCTTGACGATCTTCAATAATTACAAATTTTGATACTTCTATAGATATCACGAGTATGAGTTTTCAATTCGTGTGTACAATTCCAAACTGTACATATTGTACCGCGATCGAGTTAAAAAGAAGAATCGCACATCAATATTGGATATTTGATTGCCCGTAAGGCCGCAATAAAATCGCAAGAAGCTTTAATAGTCGATCTGTGGTCGAGACCAGGATTCGACGTCCATCATGATGGGTAGCCCTCGTTTCGAATCAATTAAACCAAGAATAGTTCCAATTTTCAACGGATGCTCCTTCGTAGGATTGTATGTACATTGTGGTCGCGTACGAAATTACATAGATATTAGCAAATTGACATAAACCCTTGGCTAGATTATTGCACGTCGTACATCAAATATAAACAGATGAAATAGTACCTCCTTGCATCAACGAATTTTGTATCCACGTCAGATTAAAACTAGTATACCGTAATTTAAAATACACCAGTAAGAAGTGAACGGTGAAACAATTCTGTTCTGCCTAAACTAGAGAAAAAAATGGAGCAACATTTGGCCTATCGAACTCCGCTATATTTTCAAATCGCGGCAGTGATCTACGAGTCGTTTCGTATTCGCTTTCGTGCAGAAAATTTGCAGACTGCACGTTTCTCAGAGAGAAAGAGAGGAAGAGCAGTAGACGGGAGATACGTAGGTACGTATAGGCAAAGCGTTGCATAGGAATGCCATGCAGTTCGCTCGCGAGCCATTCTCAAGATTTGTTACTTGACGTTGAGAAACTGGGCTTCCTCCAGTTCGCGTTCTTTACGTACGTACACCGACTCCGGTCAGCTTTCGAGGCAACAATCGAGCCAACGTATACAGGGTGGATCAATAAGAACCGCCATTTGAAGCGAATAATTATTTAATGAATTGATTTAACGAGACTTTCTATGGTTTTATCATAAGACCAGTGCTGATCGAGTGGACACATTATTTTATCAAACTCAAATTCATTTTCCAAGCTCTTATAGCGAAACCGATAAATAAAGAATTATTTCAAATGATACTTTCTATTGATTCACCCTGTGCATACGCCGCAGAAAGAGAGAAAGGGAGCCCCTCACAAGAATAACTCGCAGGGTGCTTTTCTCCATCGAAATCGCAACCTGGTCACGTACATTTGTTAATCTTGCCAGAGCGGCGATTATTTTCCACCGCGCTACACTTTAAGACTGTCCCGTTAGCGATACGATTGTCTTGGTTTGGTTTAACGTAAAAGCTACTAAGAAACCGCTCGCTCATTGTATTTATTTTACCGATTAATAGACTAGAGAATGCGAACTTTTCTGCAAAAAAAGGCATTTATGGTATTAGTTTAAAAAGTTTACTTATAATTCATACATTTAAATCTTCAGCATCCTGAATAATTATATAAATGACGCAAATTAATTATAATTTCTGCACATTTTTGTAAATTCATCAAATCTGCAGCCTACAAGTAAATTCAGAGGTTTGAAATTTTTCATTCGATGTTCGTTTCTTTCATGGAATTACTTCATATTTCCTGTCGATATGGTAGTCGAACGTGAAACGTTAAAGTTCAAAGGTGAAACTTCTACTTGTATATCTCGACTATGACATGATACTTTATTTACTTATCAGTAAAGTGTACGTACGTCGTACACTTAACCGGTATCGAGACGTACATGTACAATGCAATATATAACAAGTGAATGATAGAATTTTTGTGCGACAAGGTAAAAATTTCGATTTATACATGTTTCGCTTGCTCTCTAAATCGGTATCCTAAAATCCGAAAATCCATTGGGTACATTCAGGTCAGCCGTTGCGCTCTATCCGTCGACTGTCCGTATCTGTTCGTTGCCTCCCCTACCGATTCGCGTAATGTCATGAATTGCGCACCACTCGACCAACTAACGACCTGATGCCCTCGTCCGCTAATGCGTTAGAGTCCGTCCGCGTTTTTACCAGCTGCAATGAGTAGCAGTGGTTCAGAAACAATTCGTTTAGAAACCGTTCTCGAGAACACAGACGAGTATAATTTAACATTTTCCATAGTGAAAAATGTGACATAATCGTTATTGTCATATTCGAACATTTAATATGTTATTGAGAAGTAAAGAGACATTTAAGATTATCAAGTGACACACCTATATGGTCCAGTTATAATAGAGATAATTCTCACAGCTGATTGTTTTGTATTAAAAAGAACTTATAATATCAACATTATCAAATATTGTACAGATAGTTTATTGGATTCCGGAGCAACATACATATAAACAAACTGCGGTCACTTTAAACAGAGTTTACCATAATAATCTAATATAATTTATAATACATTTCCATACAAATATTGGAATGCTTACTAGTAAATTAATCCAAAAATTGTTAGAGGTGTAAATAAACTTCACGAGAAGTTATGACTTATAAAAACTGTAAACCAAATCCATTTCTAGGCCAATAAGTTGAAATAAAGTATTATTATTACTAGCAAATGAATAAATTTAAATAATGAAAGGAATGATTAAAAGCAAATCATAAGAACGCATACTATGCATCACATCTAGTGCATCACAATTTGCCCATGTGTATGTTAATTCAAGGTCTAGAACCAATGAGCTACATTTGCGATATAAAGCGAATAATCGATTGCAGTTCTATACAGATGGCTTATAGACTTCGGCGGATATATGTATGTACAACCAATCCTTGATTTAACTACGTCGATTCTCGAGCACACACGTAAACCTCGAAGTATATTTGCGCCCATTTCGAAGCTTCAGTAGCACGGGCTACGAACCTTGCAGTTACCGACCAAACATTGTTTCGCGTTTATACATCTTACGATCCTCCCACCCATAATTCTACCGGCCAAACAACCGCATAAATTTAATCAAACCGAACCGAGTAAGTACTTTTCTGCTTGCCTTTCTCCTCCTTTAATTAACGCACCGCACTTCAGAGTAGAATATGTAAAGTGGCCTGGAAAATCGCTATCCATTTTCAATTAATCTCAGATTACTTCTACGTTCATTTTCTGTTTGAGTCGAATCATCATATAGAAAAATATTTAAAAACGAGTATAATAATATGGATTATAGTAAAAGGAAACGTTTAAAAGTTGGGATTAAAAATATGAATAAATCCGTTAATTTACTCAGTTGAATCGATTAATTATTTGAAAATATCTAATTGAGAGAAGCAGTACGACGACGCGACTGCTTAAATTTTCTGTACAGCGAAATGTATAATAGTTTCGCAATAATTAACTCGTAATTAATACACGTATAGACATATACATTACCCGATTTCTTTGAAACTGAATATACTCAGGGTAGCCGCGTCTCATTACGTCGCTAATGAAATTTCGAAACTTTCGTACAACAAACGCGATATATTCACGAAAGTTACATGATAACCATTTAGATACTTACCCAAATCGGTGCTGTGTAATGAAAATTCATTTTCGAGGATTAAGGAAAGAAGAACTTGTGCAAAATTCGTGCAATAGAAAATTGATTAGAATGAAAAGTGTGTGTCCTATCGTTACACATTTCACGTAACAACATCGCATTCCCAATTGAGTTTAATCTACAACTGCATCGTATATTACGCATACTGTAGAAACAAGCTTAATGTTTGGCTTTCTACGAATAGAGATATCGAAATAAAACCGTACTTTTTAAGTACGCGATGCTTCTGAAACATTCATGATCTCCGCAAAAATCTTTCTGGACCGGAATAGTCAAGAGGACCTCGTTCTTCTATGACTGAAGTTGCTCATCCGTAAAACTGTATCCTTGTATCACGTCATCGTTACACATCAGATTTTGTATAACTTTTTATCTAACAAAATCAAAGAAAGGGGATATCAATTTTAAGCCAGAATTTAATCCATGATGAAATGTACAGATATGTAGTTCCAAAGCATTAAAATTTGACATGAGAGAACTTCCTTTAATTATTTCAGGAGACATGAGAGAACTTCCTTTAATTATTTCTTCCTTTAATTATTTATTAGGAAATTTCGTCCGTTTCATACGTTTCACAATACAATATGTATATATATGATCAGACATGAATATACAGGCATACATACAATGATGATACGCAACGGTGGTGATACAAGATAAGGCTATGATGAAAGTATATACTTCCATATCGAACATAATCTTCGTGCAAAGATGTGGTCTCGGTTTCAGTTTTAATCGTGCGCGTACAAAAGCAAGGGATGATCATTATCTCGCGATAAAACATCTTCAGGTCCATTGAAACTAGGACAAAGACGGCAAGCCTTGACGAACCAGGCTTACTTAGAGGAAAAGAAGGGAAGGGTTGCTAGAACCTCAGCGGGATAGATATCTAAGCGTTTACGGACCATTTCCCCGTCGCTGTTCATAATGACGTTATTGCCTTTTTGAAGGTTGGCAGGAAATCGTATCTAGATTCATTAACCATCAGCTTTATCAGTTGTCAGCAATCGAATTAATGTTCGCGACAAATATTGCACCTAATTTCTTTTATACGAAACTAAACACAAAAATATTGAAGTCAAGGTAAAAAATGAAAAAATCTACGCTCTACATGGCAGATGTCATAAAATATTACTCCTAGAAAATGATTTACGCAACAGTAAGCGTAAAAAAATAGTACAACTTCAAAATCCATGTGCACTAATACATTTATGAAAATAATGTTACCGCGAATATGTAGCCTCCCTCGAACTATTCATCTTTTCCCTCTCACACCTCTTTTTAACTTCAACAAAAAAAGAGATATGGCTTGTTACATTCGCGTGAATCACACTGTACAACATTTTATATTTAATCGGCTTTCAATATACGTGCAAAATTTATTAAACAAATTCCGCGCTTTGTAATTAACGCGCGTAATCGCTTGTAATGACTATCATCCCTATTTTTACGATCGGCAATGATTTATCGACGAGCGGTGATGCCTGTTGCATATTATACTTGTGCGGCATAAAATTAGCGTTTGTTGAACGCGTTGTTTACGATAATACCGGTATTTTTAAATCGCGTCGGCAATATCGGTGACACCCTCTCGATGATGGAAATATTTTTAATCTCCCTTTGTGCGTTGCATTTCGTCTAGATATTATCGGTATTGTATTGTGTATGGCGCATCGTTATATGCAGCGAAGCGCGAAAAGAAAGTCGACGTTCTTTCTCATTTTATCGGGAAGACAGACAGACAAATGCTTTTTCCAGCAATGTCGGAGTTATTATTTCGCTCTAGATGCACCTTGTTGTATTCGGTTAAGTAGCCTTTACGTAATCAGCCATTATGGTAGTTCATTTTTCAAGTCCAGGCGTTTGAAAAAAAAATAACAAACAAAATAGAAGCGATTTTAAAGAGTGCTTATTATTACTTATAATTGTTTCTGGAGGATCGGAGAGACGTCCACGAATTTACCTGAAACGCGACTATTTACGAAAGTAAAACATCTATCCGAAATGCTTTTTAGAACGAGAGTTTCAAGCACTCTTTGCTTAATGTAACTAGAATTTTTAATCATAAACCGGCTACGTTGCTCGAAAGGTTTAAACGGTATTAATGTGACCTAGCTAAATAGCAAAATGTTTTATGCAGTAAGATTTAGCGAAAAGTTTACTTAAATTAAATAGATTTAAATAAATCTGGAATTTTATTAATGTAATTAACGAAAGATGTGTTTCCGGAAACTTTTGAACGACAGTGTACGCAGATGCTCCCCGTGGTCCGTGTTCTACGTTACTCGTAAATCTTTGGTAACACGGAGGAAGAAGGGACACGTTCCTTGGTCGCGCAGCGTGCCCGTTAAGTAAACGACGTGACGGTAGTTCGCTTTCTTCCTTTCGGTGCGGGTTTACGATTAAAAATTAAATTATGCACATCCGTGCGAGTTTTGCGGTGAAATATTGACCGTAATACTATCTGCGTCGGGCCACGTTTTCGATAAATACAACTTGCATATCTGCATGACCGCATCGCTTTCTCGGTCGCAAAGTGCTACATATTGAACTCGATTGCACTACCCTTAAGTTTAGTGTGTCATATCTTCGTATCGCATCACTGTTGCGTGTCCTCGCTGCATGTGTACGTCGCCCATATAGAGGAGTCAATATTAAATATTTAAAATTGTCGACCAATCGTTGGTTTTATTATGAAGTCAGACAAAAATGTATTTTAATTTGTTAAAATTTAAAGATAAATTCATTTAATAATCTCTATCGTTACGTTTCAATTAAATCATTAAACAACAAGTTATTGTAATTGTAAGTCATTCATTTGCCCCCTATGCGTGAAACTCAACGATAAAACGTAGAAAGTATGATAAAAAAAAAGTACATAATTAAGAGTACGAGATCTTTTATTGAAGGCAGAAAGTTTTACTGGAAAGTTTTATTGAAGCTGAAAAAATTTCACTGAAAATAGAAATGAAACTCGGATACTTTATGCGTAAAATTTCTCGTGAGAGTTCAAGTAAATGTATTTACGTATTATTAATTTTATAAACACGCGTGTTAAATTGAATTCATGAGAATTTAATAGTAGTTTTAAGTTTCCCGTTTAAATTTTAACTACTTGCACAGCTTTATTTTTAAATGCTTTTAATTATTAAGAATGCAACACATTAACTTTTCAGCACTACGTTGCGATTCAGTTTTTAGCAAGTGAAAAGATATGAAATTATTGAACACAATACAAAATATTTCAATAAATGTCCAAATTGACACTATTATAATGTATTCTTAGAAACTAAAACTATGATCAATTTTTTTTCTCTGAATAATATTCTCGCTTACTCATTTACATTGAGTTGGACACAATAACGTGGAAAAAACGAATAGCATGTACTTACATATACTATGTATTATTGTTACGTGCCAGGCAATCTTAACCGCATTTGCTACGTTGTAATAATTTTTTTGCGCCACGATAACAGATTATTCCATGCCACCCGTGACACGAACCATGATTTTCATCTCTTACGTTTTCATTCGCTTAACCGGTCTGAAATTGGAATACCTCGGTTGCGACTATTATCGATTGTTCTACATATTTCTCTGAATACACAGAGAAAGGATATTATAGAGCGAGCTTGTAAGAAAACTTATTATGTATGCATACAAATACATAAGCACGTTCGATAATTACGTACATGATGCGTGGGTTGACCGTAGAAAAGATTTTTTAATGGAGACACGGTAATGTAAATATGAGCGACCTAAACTAATTTGTTCGTCTCCGCTTCCTTCCACCTTCCCTTCGTCACGACCTCTTGCGTTCGAGCAACGATATTCCATGAATACTGAGTACCCCAGCTTCCACGTCAAGTACTAGTGCATATGCATTGGTTTAAATTCAACGGACTGGTATGCACACTCGCGAACATGCGCTTGTGTGTGTATGTATGCGCGCAGTTCCTTAAACGTTTTCCAACCAACATTTCCAACAATGCCAGTTGACTGAATTTTCGCGGAAATTAATATACAACTTCTTCCACGATATTATATTAGAAAATTAAAGCAGATGTACACGTTCTCGCGGAAATTGATTCATTTTCCTCGGCAAAGAGAAAAACCATGCAACGATGAAGACGAAGAAACTCTATTTTCATTAGATATTCTGCTTAAAAAAAAGAAACAGCAGTCTCTTAATCAAATTCTAGATTTTTATAAATGCATATATGCATTTAAAGAGATTTCCTTCACTTCTTTTTCCACTTTTATTTGCGTACAAATATCTGTGGCTCAATTATTAACGAATTAATTGATTAAAAAAGAAAATTAAAACACGTAATAGAATGATATATCATACGGGTTCGAATTAAAAATTCGAACTGAATAGACTAAATTCGAACTGAAAAACAAAAGAGGGAAATTTGATAAATCAATTTAGTAAGAGAGCGATTTTTAACAGCGAAACGTTCTATATTAAATGGGAAAATATTAATACAATTATGGTTCAATAAATTAAATATATTTTCCTCTACTGAGCAATTTTATTTTTATTATAATTATCTATTCTGAATAGACTAAATTCGAACTGAAAAACAAAAGAGGGAAATTTGATAAATCAATTTAGTAAGAGAGCGATTTTTAACAGCGAAACGTTCTATATTAAATGGGAAAATATTAATACAATTATGGTTCAATAAATTAAATATATTTTCCTCTACTGAGCAATTTTATTTTTATTATAATTATCTATTCAGTTTTATATAAATCTTTGTTAACTTGATATCATGTTTTAACTATCCAAATCATTTTTAATTTTCTCGAATTTATCCAATCATGTCCTTGTTTCAATTAACGCTTTTACGTTATCATTCCCTTTTATGGCTTACAGACTTATCAAGCGTTTACACTGCGATCTAAAATAATATTCAAAGTCCACAGCTTTTAAGCAAATTAATTGTTGGATGAAGAAATATTTAAAATATGATTTTTAAACAATGTAGGTATGTTCCATCGCGTAAAAAGTATTGTAAAAAGAACGAGCATGATGAGATTAACACTATTTTCCCAGGGCCCGACATTCTCAAATACAAAAGGGGGAGGAAGATAGTCGCGATTCCCAGCGCGAGGAAATTGAATCACGGTAATTCAATTAGCTGCCACTTTAAGATAATAACGAGAGAAGATGGTGCAAGTAATTAGTATCGAAGCGTCCATGAGCCCTTGGATCGCGAATCTCAAGAATGTTCAACCGTAAGAAAAGAGATTTCGGGTAGAACTGCTCTTTTATTTTCTTTCACCGGCGGGCAAGAAAAACTCTTTTCAACGAGTTTTCCAACTATCGCCGCTTTCAAATTGAAAATCTCTGATTTCACACCCAATCGATCCTGTCATAGTTTACCGGATAATCTGCCGGCTTTAGCTCTCTATTATGTACCAATAAAGATTCGGGCAAGAGGAACGGACGTGTGAAACGATAATCATTTCCACGCAAACGTATAATAAGCACGAGAACCAAATAGCTACGAAGAAAGGTAATCGATATTTAAATATCAAACGTGAAAAGAAATGCATTTCAAAGAATACTATGAATCGATACAATCGATGATGCATCTTATTGAGAAGCTTACTCATTCAGGTACCGACGAAAAAAAACACATTCTAGTCACTGCTCCCCGGTGTTGGCTCGATGCCACGTACAAAGGCAACCACGTTTACGCTCACTCATGCTAGTGTTAATAAAACTCAGAATACTAAACAGATTGTCATACTTTGTCCTCGTTGTTTCACAGATTGCCCGTTGAAAAAGTGCGGGAGATACGCGGTAGAAAATATCGTTTCAACGCGAAATTAAAGAAATTGTTTCGAGTAATGATTAAACCCTCTAAGGACTAGGATACAATCACTAGCAATATTGTACGATATTATAGATATATTTAAGAAATGAAATTGTTTGAATATGAAATATGGAAATCATAAAAATTCCATTCTCATTTTCAATATCTTGCAATTATAATGAACAACTTTGTTGAAATTTTTTCCTCAGCCTCGGTAAAAATAAAATGCAAGACTTTCTTTCTCTCGAAGTTTTCCTTTATCATCGCGGCTTTTTCCACGCAAGAGGCAAAGTAATAACTAGTCGGAGCGTTGCAGCGGAAAAATTGTTCAATTAAATTCGCGGCCGCGTCTCTTCTTCGTTCGTTTCCCCCGTCGGATCTGGCACGGTTACGGGCAAAGACTTGTTCAAAGTGTTAAGAAGTTTCAAAGAAGGGGCTGTAGGTCGAAGCTTAGGAGAAGAAATAAGAGGAAAAGTCAAGGGAAAAGATGACTGGGTGGCTGGAGTTCCCGGGAAACGAGATAAAGCTTCGCAATTGTGTGTACGTATACCGAACATTCGTGAATGTGCGGAACAAATCGATTATTAAATACAAATCTGCTAAGAAATCCGAAACATCCCTCGAGTCTAGCCTGAATATTCCTTTCGACTGTTTTTACTGCGTAAGACGTCAGACAAAAACTTGTACCAAAACTGCTAAAAAGATACTCTCAAATCAAGTCGTAACTCACGAAAATCCATAAACATTTGTTAATAATTTCTCCTGAATCACGGTTTCTCATCCATCTTTGATGCAAATCAAGAGTGTTAAAAAAAGAAGAAAAATGCACGAACGAGTTAAAAGCATTCGTCAAGCGCGAACGTCATTACGAAACAATCGATGCGGCGCCGTTTATGTCAAATTATATTGTACTTATAGTACCATTACGCTGCTGTATGTTCAAAATGAGCACGCATTTCGAATAAAATTGATCGTTAAAAGTTCCATAACGCCTCATACAATATTAATCATGACTCGCGAGAAGACTCGCATATTACCAAATTAATGACACGACTATCTCGATTTATCGACAATTACGAACAACCCGCCTTTACACAGTAAGGAACGGTCAGATTAATGGTTAATGAATCGTAAAATGTCGTTTCCACTCACTCGTACAGATTCCCTCGTCCAACTCGCGGGTATTGGGCAGCAGATTCTTGATGACGCATTGCAAACCATCGGCGCAGCTTCCGGAAAAACCGAAGAGGCCACCGCACGGTTCACCCTCAACGCGAGCGCATACTCTGCAACATCTGCGGAGAATATAATAGTTACAGAAACATTCGTGAATATTTCAAAGGTGCTTGAAATTTTTGTTTTTACTGCTGCGGCGGTACGCGCCCGTAAACAGTATAACGCTGTACCGGAAAATGACTGGGAAACGTTGTTGGCTTCCACGAATTTATAAAATCACGAGTCAAGATACACTCCTCGCGTAGGTATAGCGTATTCGTTGTCCTTAGGGAAGTGAATTTAAACGTAATAAAACCACCGTAAGGGAAACGAGACTCGGCTCGGTTTATATCGGTCATCCAAAGATAACGTTCAGAAAAACTGGTTGAAATGACGGTAAGCACGAAGCGGAGATAAAAAAGGAGGAAAAAGAGTTGCACAAAAAGTTTCCGACTACGAGTAACATTTTTACTACTCCGTCTTATTGCCAAATTGATCAATCCTCTTATATTGCATTCTTCTATTCATTAGGGACATTTTTGTACTTGCGGTAGTTCGGTAATAAATTCTGCATAGACGACATATTAAAATGTGTCTCTTGTGAATTAAATTAATTTGCATAAAATTAATTAAGACACTTTTTCATGTATTTCATGAGTAATTTATGACAAGCATCGCTGTGTTTAACGGAAGTATGATGAATTTCATGTTCGGAGGATCGTTTGATGAAATATATTCTCCTATATGTATAAGTACAGGTTTTCAACAATATCTTTTATCAACTGAAGTTCCGGTACGTTGTATAGCTTAATTTGCATGCACACATACGCCAGGAAGACGGTGGAACGTGCAATTGAATTCGGATGGTTTGAAATAACAGATCCGACAATAACGCGCGATGCACGCTAAATATTTTCCAATAAATTCCTTGCACGTTACAAATTCGCTCAAAAGATCCCACTGAAATATCGGCAAAGCGCGTACGTATTTTATGCGCGTGAATATTCAAGAAAAAGGAAGAAATTTTCATCGGCTGAAACGGTAACTCGCGTGTCTGTACGGATAATACATCGCACAGTGAAACGTACACGAGCTTTTTCAAGTTAGAACTCATGAGAAGGGGGCAGGTTCACCGCGATTCTCAAAGCTTTGAATGCGTTTCGACGATTCCGTAAGGCCGTTAGCGATTAAATTATTCGTGGCATCGCATGGAACTGGATAAAATTGTTTTAACCACGCGAGAAGGAAATCGCGCGATGCGTTGTGCTTGTATGGCACGAAACCTCTGCAAACAGTTGGATACGTACCATCGTTCACTGGGACTTATCATGACTACAGTTATTTCTAGAGCGAGAACTTTCTCTAAAAGAGATCTGGGATTAATAAGTGACATAAACTATGACAGAACAACAATTTAAAAGCTTATGTTAAAAAATGATGCGATGGAACAAGGATAATTCATTTTTTTCAATCTGCTCAGGCTTCGATATCGTCGATCGCGCGATGAAAGTCAAATTTGCTTCCGGAATAAAGATTCGTGGATCGTAAAATGTTTACTCAATGCGAAATCTACGAGTACTGCGAACCTTCTCTTGGATATAACTCGTTTACTGGCACGCTACCCCCTGCACATACTGGTGCTCAATCCGGAACGCTGAGAAATATTCACATACAAACGTTAGCAACGAGCTTCAAATACGAAGATATAACAAAGATGATCCTTATAATAAATAATTCGCAACTAGTTATTTTCTTCGTTGTATTGCAACCTGATTTAATTTAATATAATCTTTCTATAATACACAGTGTTCGTTCGCGGAAGTAACCATTTAACCGCGACCGAAGGATTTTTTCGTTTCAAGTGGTTCGGGCCGTAGACCACCGGGAATAGCCCTATGCCTCGAGATACGAGCCGGGGCAGGGTCTTTGTCTGTTAATGTCTTCTCGTATCGGTCTTAACGTAAACACGTGCGGTCGTAAATAACTCAACAGTTTTCTTTGCCTTTCATGGCGAGTATTTTGTTTAAACATTTTCCCCTCTCGTGCGGGTGTTCTCAGCCGATCACTATATAATTTTGAATCAGTCGTCTCGAGGAATCGGTGCAGTTCGGATCGTAAACGGTGTCATAGTGCGTTCGCGAGTGCGGGATCGGTCAATCCCGAATAATTTCATCAAACGCGGTCGTATCTACATACGACCCGTGAGTGGCTACCCGTGTAGCCGCTCTACCTTCACAGGTTCTCAGTTTCATACTGAATGACGCGGTTGTAATTATTTACGACCCGTGAATTGGTTACTCCATGTAACCACTCTACTTATGCATTGTCTCAATTCGATATTGAGGGACGCGGTCATAATCACTTATGACCCGTGAGTGGTTACTTCGTGTAACCACTCTGATTTTCATTACGACGGCTCGATGCCGATTAATGCGATCGTACACATGATCCGTAGAACAATTGCCCCACGTGCAATTGCTCTTAATACACAACATACACACATTCATACAGTTGACCGTTTGCACTTTCATCGATTCTTTTGTCAACANGATAAAACGATATTTCAGCACCTCGGAACATCGGAAACGTCGGTTATAAACTGAGCTTTGTTAACTGGGAACATATTTAGATAATTAAATTCCAATGTCAGAGGTATTTCTTCAGAAACAGAATCGCAGATATTAAACAGAAATAGAACTCAAAAATGTTTCTGATCTTTCGCCTAGCACGACGAAATTGACGGTTCACTATGAATCGACCGATTGATAGGTTTCGAATTTAATTTCCAATTACGGGAAAATTTCAATTTGGCAATAGTAAGAACGGAACGTTTCCCGTGTCATGTTTTGGGACAAATTAACCTGGGTTTCAATGGGTTCATCGAGTACTGATAAATTGGAAGGGACAGGTACCGAATTTAAAGCACGGGGAAAAATGCAATCGATGCAGGTGGCTATTCGATCGCACGTGCGAACAAAAAAGGCATAAAACTTCAATGACCGTCGCTTTTGTTCCTTCCTGGTTTGAATATTCAGACATTCAGCTTTATCAACCCTATTTTTCATCGGCGGCGCGCCCGTTAATACCGAGAATAAAATCCGCTAGCAGCTCTCGGACAAAGAACGTTGCGCAACAAAGAACAGAAATTTTTGCTCTTCATGAAAACGAGGACAAGAACCTTTATTCTAGATATCATAGAGTCTAATTGCGCGTAATTTCTTCATAGCAATACGGAGATGAACGAGAAAAAATATGGAATACAGATAGCAAAAGAAAAGCGAGGAAGAGAGGGAAAATTCATCACTGCGACATCGATCGGCAACGAAAGGGGGGAAACAAAAATAAAACATGCGAAATATAAACGAAAAGTTTCGAGCTCAATTGTTTTGTTAGCGACGCAAGGACAATGTATGCCTTTCAACGTACACTTATTGGTACGTGAAAAAGAATGCACGAAATGAGGGAGGTTAAATTCCTCATTTATTATACAATAATGTTGATTTAATCGTTGCTCCGATAATCGAATCCTCGGTACGGAAAATCGGTTAATCAATATTCCAATAGTCTCGACGCTCTCGTTAATCAATCTTCTGATAATCTAACTTTTACGACGTTCGTTTGAAGTAATTCCTAACACATTCTCGGCAATGAAAAAAGAAGGGGAGAATGCTCATTAGGAGAACGTCGAGCGGAACGAGTCGATTGTAACTTGTAACTACTTCTTCCCGGGTAGAAAAAAGACAAAAGAGAAGGAGAATTGGCGCGTGGCTTACCTGCAGGGGTCCCAGGTGAGACCTCCGGGGCAGTCCTCGTCCGTGAGAATGTCACAATCGAAGGGCGAGCACACACAGGAAAGAGCTGTTGCGACCGCGATCGAAAACACTACGATACCACTCAGCAGCAGCAACGAGGCCCTCATGTTGTTTTCACCCGCCTCTCTTATTTTTCTCGTCCGTCTTTTTCACGAGACTCGAGTCGAGAACGTTCTTCCCTTCGTAATCGCGGGGAGAAATCGTTCAGTTCATCGTGAAGCGATCTGACGGGACGCGCGTCTCACCTCCGACTCATCAACCGCACACCTAAACACGTGACTCCACCGTTAACGCTTGTCGCGATTAAGGTTTCGCTCGACTTAACACGCTCCGCGCGAACGTCGTTTATGTCCCAATCGTAAATTGTAAGCCCTCGCAGAAAAAATATTGTCTGATATGAGGAGGTAAATAGTACAACAAAGTACCGACGTAGTTGTACGTTTTATAATGTTGTTTTGGCATATGCTCGACCGAAATTCGTATTACATACGCACAGCAATACCGCTCCGAGGATTTGTTTACATTCTCGGATTGAACAATGCTTTTCCTACGGCTCCTATATTAGTTTTGCCAACTGCACTGTTAAATTTCTCTAATTATAATATTACCAAAATAAGAACAACCATTCTATGCCGCTCGATTTAAATTCGTGATTGGACTCACGAACACGTATTTTACGTACCCCGGTTTATTCATAAACGTTGTAATCGAAAATGCATAAAAAATAAGCAAACAAACTTGTATTCGAGTAATTATAGAGACCAAGACTATCGAAAGATATGGATCAATATAGAATTAGATAAATTAATAGATACATATATGTAAATACTCGACAGATAGCTTTAATCGGTGTGCTAAAGCACGAATTGGAGCAATGCATGCATGATAGATCATAGATGAGCATACGTCTTCAAAAGGTGAAAGCATATAATCTATCTCTATGATGTCCTGACATCAAGCACATATACTAGTATTTTATATCTTCCATATCGTACTCTAATTTATATACAACACATTCCTAAAACTCGCGGGATAAATACTGCGCTTCAAAAACCATATATTCGCTTTTAATTGTACATACATACGCGATGCAGTGCTGTCAATTTCAA
Source organism: Ceratina calcarata (assembly GCF_001652005.2). Lineage (NCBI taxonomy): Eukaryota > Metazoa > Arthropoda > Insecta > Hymenoptera > Apidae > Ceratina > Ceratina calcarata. The sequence goes on from NW_017144855.1 coordinate 258,719, forward strand.
GGGTTGAATCAAATACGAAAATACTTTTAACGTGCACCATTTATGTATGCGTTGGATAATACTTGGCGTTCGCGTGGATGTATTTCCCGACGGATACATCCACCGTAACAAGAATCGCGTCGTACATACATTATAGAGGCACACACGACCGGGGAGCAGCTCGAGATGAAATATTCTCGAAGTTGTTTGCTACCGAGCGAACCTGTTCGCTATTACGTTTCGTTCCCCGACGGATTTCGCGTTTTATGTTTGTCTACGGCTCTGATCCGTGTTATTGAACCTTTCGGCACAGTCTTCGATTTGAAATTCACGAAATCGCTACAGACATCGCAAGAATCAAAGAGAATTTCGTAACTGGAAAATTCTGACAGCACGCGGCGCAAGCACGCGGTACGATCCGCGAGTTCAACTACACGTCCGTTATTTATTGATAACAAAGTGCGTTTTAAAGAAGACGAGGTGAATGCAGACAAGATGCGACACACGGAAAATAAGTTTTATCATTGAACGCGGCCGTTAAAAAGATAATTGTAATTGTGATTGATTAGCGTATTTACTAGAATGATACATAGCAGATGGCATAGTTGTTCCGAGAGACTCGCAGTTTTCTTTTTTCACTCACGCTATGATCGACAACAACATCGTGCACAACCGGACAAAATGTTCTTCAACGAGAACGATAACAACTCGATGCGCTCAATGTTCCCGACAAACGTGCACTGGTCTGACAGTCGGCGTCGCGACGCCGTGTCGTTAGCCGCTATAACGCCTCGCGTCGGCGCACTGATAAACCTAACACTGCTTTCTTCGCGAGTCATCTCTTGTCCTGTCACTATTGCATGTCAAATATATCGGAACAATTTCGTGTGTTCGTTCACAACTGTCGTGTAAAGAATATCGATATCGAGCTCCATAATTTCAACCGTATTCAAACGAAGAATTTATGGTTTTCATCGGATGCATTTTGAATTTGATTCCCGCGCTTTCTCGTCTCTCACGTTATTGTCTTAAATAAGATGTGCACCGTTTTTGTCTTGACGACTTGGGATCCATTGTTTATAAGAAAATTATGAAGATGTACTAATAGAACTTACTTTTGTGTAATCCTGTACGTAAACGCATCTTTAGTTGTCGCAGAATGAATGATTTAGAGAATTTCTTGTACATTTAACTCAAGAAATTATAAAACCTGCCTTCTTTTCTTTTATTTGTAATTTTTTGGATTATGCACGTGTCCGTAGTAAACAAGACATTGTTTAGTACGTTATGCTATAGTTGTTTAAAAAATGAGTGAATTGGATAGAACAATGAAGGCTACTTATATGCGTACCATGAATATAAGCTTTTGTCAATTAAAATAATAAATTCTAGTGTCAAAAAACATAATTTCCAGAGAAAATATTCCTCGTCAATCCCTACAAAATCGTAAAGAACGCGACTACTCTTGGCGGGAAAAGTCCACCAGAATAGCCAACATAAACTTTACTAAAATCTCTAGTTTACCTCCACTTCTTATAAAATAGATTTTCGTTACATATTGTTGCAATCATGACCTCTGAATGGTAAATGTGAACCAACGTGAACACAGCTCCATCGCTTCTGTTGCGCGCGGTAAATGTATATTGTTATTGTATCTGAGCAATGTACAGGTTAGAGTTATGTTACAATATTATATTTAAATAATTGTTCACTGAAAATAATAATGTTCAACTGCGATAATATACTGAGCTGATTATCTCGCGAGAGATTTATAATTTATTTCTTATTTGTTTACCCTAATGTAATGAAAATGGAAGTACCTAATGTAGAATGTTTACCGTGAGTAAAAAATAATTATTTGGATGTAGTAATAAAAATTTTCCTCTCCAATTTTTTTAATAAATGATCTTTTCTGTGCTATGTATACCATTATATTAAAATCACATGGCATGCAGTTACTGTAAAGAGTTATGGTTTTTAATATCCGACACTGTATGTCGATGTGAAAAGCAGTTAGTTGAAGATGAAATTAAGAAAGAAACGAAACTTTTCAAGGAGGGATTATTATTTTTTAAACCATACACTGAAGCGTCGTTAGAAAACATACCCAAAAATGATCCCTCACCTCGAATATTCGAATTGATCAGTAAACTAGCTCCGCTTCTAGTACGTATTAACAACCAGTTTTCACTATCCGTTGCTTTTTGTTTTAAATGATAAACTGATAAATTTATATTATTCGTTACAGAATTTAGATGCTACAATTACATGGGATTTAGTATGTAATTTTATAAAATACGAATATCGTAATTGCGCAGAAACTTTTGCAACGCAACTTATAGATTTCACGTCAACAAAAGAGTTGATCGATGATATCTGGAACTTTTACTACTCTGAAAGAATGACATTGATAAAATGCCTTAAACTTATGGTGGAGTACAAAGATAAACCTCATCGATATCAAAAGGAATTTGCCAAGTTCTTTGATGATGTTTTATTTGGAACATTACTGGAGTCTGTTAGGAAACAAATAGAAATGTTAAAAACAGTGAATCCACCTACAAAATCTCAACTATGCACAGAAGAATATTTGCACAGATTGTATAACAGCAGTCTGATTGAAATGAGAGAACTGCTCCATATATTGACAGTCATCATTAATGATATACATATAGCAGACACTGAATTTATGAAGCTTTATGAAAGTATAGGAGTAAGTTTTACAGGAAACATAATTTCTGAGCATATTTCGTGACTTTTGAATCTCATTTGATGATTCTATATGTACAGGGAGAACCAAGACGGTTGGCAAGCACGAAAAGTCATGAAGATAAAAAGGCAATTGCCAAAAAGATTAAGGATATACAGCACAGTCAGGCAGCATTGCTTTTAGTGACATTAGATGTTAGAAAACAGTATGTTTCTTGTAGTTTTGTCTTCTGTCGATGATAATTTTGATTGTAAAAGAGTGTTTGTTGCAGCATTAACATGGAAGACTGGATGCTGAACGTTAGAAATAGTATGCAGGAAACTTTCGAACAGAAATGCATTCGTGACAATTTCCCTCAAGACGGTCTTCTATTTTTATCCTGGATGTTGGCAAACTATGCCATTGATTCTCAGAATATCGACACTTTAAATCGATTCAGACCATTCGGTATTAAAGCCATAGCTCTTGATGTCTTTCATTATTTGGAAGATTTGTTAAATAGTGAAATGGTCTCTGAAGAAACTTATTACGCCGAAGTTGTACGAAGCAGCGCCTACAACCTGCTCACTTTAGTGTGCGCCTTCGTGGATGAAGATAAATTTAGTGTATTAAACGGCATTTCCGATGCTGTTGCTGCTACAGTTCAGTTTCCTGAAACGGCAGCACGATTCTGGGAGGAAGGCGACGATGGCCTATGGTTGATTTATAAATTCGCAGCTGAACAATATCCGTATGAATTCGAACCACTGACGAACATTGCAATCGGATTGGCGACCGCGTGCAAAGGTAGTGCAGAGAAAATCGCTAAGGAATTGGATAATCTGAAATCGTTAAAATTGGAAGTATCGCGGCAGCGGAATTACAACAAACCATTAAGACCATATGAAAGAGAATGTACGATTCACAAAAATACGTACACGATATCTGAAGATTGTGTGCGTGAAAATGTACGAATATTACCAAATGGACGCGAAGTGGTGATATTCCGACAAAGAGCGAGTTATTGGGATGTTTTACATCACAAGATAGAGCAGCTTTTCTCTCAAGCGGGCGGAGGAACCATGAGTATCGATGAAATGAACATCAATTTACCGGAACACGTTTCGCGAGGTTTGAAATTGCTAAAAACGCTAGCCCACTATGTAGGAATTCGGCAGAGCATGGTAATTCCTACAGAATTGAGTTTTGAAATTATAAATAGATTCTCTTATCCGGTATTACCTGAAGAAAAAATGTACATCTACAAAGTAGTCGCAGATTGCATCAGCATTTCGTCCGAACTCGTATTAGAATATCCAGAAGAAATTTTGTCTCGAATGCGTGCCGGCGTATATCCGAGATTCAACAATCGATACCAGAAGCCATTAGACTTTGCAGAAGCAATTTCCTTCGACGGTGGAATTATCGCATCCTGGTTATCTGCCATTGAGACGATCGCTCATACTTACCCAATTCTGAACGCATATCTAGATATTTTATCGAAATATTTGATCGGAAAGTATAATGAGGAAGCTCTCTACACTGTAGAAATACCCGGAATGGTATTTCTGTTGCAAGGTGTTTTGCCAAAATTGGATTCTTGGTATTTCAATTCCGATGCCGAAAGAACCGATCTCTGGTTAAAAAGCATGTTCTGCCTTCACTACGCACTCCAATTTAATCTACCCAAAGAAGACATACGTAACGAATTACAGCTCGTTGTAGCCTACAGTTTGTTATATCTAGAACCACGACACGCTTTACTTAAGTTAATTCGCACTGGTGAACGTACTTTGCATAATAAAATGATGGCAGAGACGGACTGGATTCGTGGAAAAGGATTTAAGGCAATTAGAAGCGTACAACTAGCATTGTCTGTGGTAAATAGATTATTAATATTCCGAAAATCATTGAGTTTGGACGTTGGAGATAGATCACCGTTGGAAACAGCCTTATATTCTTCGCCTCGTGTTCCAAACGGTCTCCTAATTGTACCCACGATCGTAAATTATCTTTACGTCTGGTTTAGTCCACCTATGCAAGCAATGGCTGTCAGATTGTTAAAAAAATTTGCAGAAGGATCATCGATGTCGCTTCTCGTCTGTATGGGCATGGATGGTACTGCAATACGGGAGACTTTTGCTTCTCGCAGAGGTCTCATGTCTCCGACCTGTAACGTGAACGTCAAAGTTGCCATCCTCGAGTTGGTCACCGTGTGCTTGGAAAGACAACCCGGTCTGACGGAAGCTCTATTTAACATTGTACATCCGGCGGAATGCAAGCGAATTTTCCCACGATCCGTGGAGGAATTCTTTACGGAAGGATGTAGACAGTTTCTGGTTAAGTATCTGCATCGAATTTACGATAAGGAGGACATAGTACGCGACAAATTGTACAACAGCACTATGGCACTATTGCGAGCTATGTGGTACTACAGAAATGAAATTCTTGTCAACTTCTTTCGAAAACGTGAGAACTTTTGGACTCATCTCTTCGCACCACTCTTCAGAGATTTAGTACCAAACACGAAGGGTTACGCTCATCTGTTGGATATAATTACTTTGGAACTGTTCAAGACCACGACTTTGGAAGATGATTTCATTGTGAATTTGAAAAAATTTTTAGATAAGTCGAAGGATTATTGGAAGAAATTCGCGATATACATATTTGATGATATACAGACTGATAGCGGAAAATCGAACAGTTTCGAAAAAGATACCAATGTTACAGATACGTATGAAACAAATTTAGAATCGTGGTACAATTTTATTGTTACACTGACTGACGAAAGGATATCGGCGAATTATCCTATTAACGTGTCCCAGGCACAATTGATAACTCAGCATTCTTTGGAATCATTACTGGGACGAATCAAGCAATGTTGCGACGTATCCAATCGGAAAATAACGATGTTACTAGCTTCGTTGTCGCTTCGATGTATCACCTCTTGGAAACAAATGTGCGTCGATGACTCCAGAATCTTTAAATCGGGATTAACACAACTGATGCAAGAGATCGTACAAGTTTATCGGAATTATGGGAAATCATTGCGTCAAACGCTTGTCTCTTTGCTTCTTGGATGCGTGCATTGCGTGAAAAGCACTTTACGCGAGGATGCAGTCAGCCTTGAATATCTTTTATCACAATCCTGCACGATCGCTGCAAGTGAATTGGAGGAACTAAAGGAAGCCGCTATCCTGTTGGAAAAACAGATCCAACAGCAGATCGCAATCGAAAGAAAAACAAATGAGAAAACAGGTGTGATCGAAAGCGTTGTTGCGCAGAAAAACGCTGATGAAAGAAACGCGGAAACCGCCCGTGGAGTGCGTGATAGTTTACCAGCCACCTTGGCCGTTTGCATGGTTACTCAGTTATTACGTTCTTATGTGGAGCGCACCGCTGCTTCCAAGTCTCAACGGAAATTTAGTTGCGTTCAGCTTCGCCAGATGATACCGGAATTGATGACGTGCATAGGTATCACTTTACAGAAGTATCCGTATCTCAGGTTCAGCACTGCTGCTCTTAATTTGCTTAATTTGATAATTCGCTCGCCAAATACGTTGCATTCTATCAACGAAAACGATATCACAAAGTTATGGTTGAGCTTGATACCACCTAACGACATCGGGAACAGTATGCTAGACTCGTTGTACGACGATTGTACGACCAGACAGTGGCGATGTCAGGATTGGTGGCCGCTTTATACGCTCGGTCTCGAGTTCTTAATAGGACTCGTCACCAGGGAAACGCCCGCTATTTATATGAAGTCCATTATAGTGTTCTTGAATTCTCACGAGTATCAATTGATGGTCGCATCGACCTTATTAAGACACACAGCGGATATTTATGCGGCTGATCTGGTACAGTCTCTTGTTGCGCTGATCCACATTATGGCAACGCAACCGTATGTTTGGAATTCGATACAACCAAACGTCTGCGAGACTCTAATCAAATGTATGTATCTAGCATACGATAATACCGTGAATCTATTGTTGCGACCGCGGATCCTCAAGTTCATTATTGATGGTATCAGCATGGAAAGTGCCGAAGAATTGGAATCTTGCGACAAAAGGTCGCCGAGCGGTGAGCTAAGGTTGTTAGTTAATAAACTGATCATCATAAATACAACTTGCGCTCTGAGTTTCGTTCACTTTTCGCCAAGACTTAATACCCTCGTGGACACCATATACACGCAAGACTTCTGGTATACTCCAATGGCGGAAATGAATTTCGGACCTCCACAAATGAGCATGAACTCAGGTCCAAGATTAACTTATGGTACCATTATCAGTTCGACGCAGTTGTTTACTCAGGCTTTGCATTCACGATCTCAACCTGTGAGCACTTCGTCCGCTTCCTCCAGCGAGCAAACGAACAAGACGGATTCTGCAAAAAAGGAATGGGAGCACGCTGCACCGGAGGATCGACGAATGCATTCGAGCAAGGATTTAAGGAGGATCATTCATGCAGCGTCCGGTTCCACTTCGAGGTCCTCGTCCAATGTGGGAAGCGAGTTTTTGGTGTACGTTAGCGGATTAGACGTGACAGTACCGTTATTGAGTAGTCCCAGACTCGTGCGAAGACCTTACGATCCACTCATTTGCGAGAACACTATCTTGTCAAGGGCAACAGCTTTGACGAGTGGTAGACACGTAACGAAAAGCGCCGGAAGCAGTGACAGTCCCATAGTAGCGAAGTACCAAAGGTTTAGCGATCCTTGGTTCGAATCTATGGACGAGAACAACACGAGGTTTGCTCTTGAAGTTAATCTGGTACTGATTCTGTGTCAAGCTCTGGAGGGAGTTAGGAGTCCAAGGATAGCTCTTCGAGATCGTCAGTTGATAGCACGTGAAACAGTGACAGAGTTAGGTGTTTTCTTCGATTTCCTCGAACATCGGGGTACTCCTGACGATTGGCAAGTTAAAGGATCATTGATCAATGCCGACGCTAAAAGCGTGAGAACTGTTCAGCAAACGGCTGACTCGAGTCAGCCCGTATTACCAGCAAGGTTAAGGAAAAAGCTAGCGAAAATATTCGAAGAGAATGTATTTACAACGGGAAGATTCACGACTAACATTAGTAGTATTCAATTTTTGCCTTTAATGGGAAAATTACTGAAAACTGTGGTGGAATCTTTAGATCTCACTCAGTATGGCTAAAAACATCAAATTGTAATGAATGCATAAAAGAAGAAAGAAACGGAAGAAATTTTCACTGTACAAAACAGTTTACAAATATTTATCCTTGAAATTCACAATAAAGTAATGTATTTTTTATTATAATCCTGCATTTTAAGTATATCTAAACCATAAAAAATTAGGTGCGAGGGTAATACGCTATTTAAAATTTGATGAAGATACGAAAAGGAGACAATACAATTTTCATCGAATTTCGTTTAATTTAATCATTTGGAAAAATTGCCGGAATCTTAAATCGCATTTTTGTTTCTTGTACACTTATCGTTAGTAGTACTAGCAATCGGACATGTGCTTGAAACAAGAGCGGAATTATCTTTTATTCGTGCTACAAGTCTGTGAATGTAATTCATTATTTTTCCAGTTGGATAACACTTAATTATTTCTAACTCTGGAAATTTCGACAATTTGAACTCGTGTTTCATTATAATCTTTGTCTACAGGAACAATAGATAGCTATCGCAAGACAGAAAAGCAGAAAATGGAAAAGCTCTAGTTATTTTTGCATTCACGTGTCATGTACTCTCTGTTCAACTGTTCCCTCCGATTAATCATTGCTATATTATTTCTTTTAATTTCGGTTTCGCGAACAATTTCTCTTATTTCCCCTATAGCAATCGACAATTATATTACGATACAGTATAAAAATATAATCCGTGATATTAACGAATATTATACGTTACGATGATAGTGATGACGCGAGCGTTAAGTAGAACATATCGCGCACAGACATCGGACGCCTTCCAGGCTGAAAACCTGAAGGTCGGATTCGACGCTAAGGGGGCAGATGAGGTAAAATGTTCTCCGGTGATGGTGAATCGTGTACGTTGTTGTTTCTCGGCGTCACTCGTGAATTGTAAAAATTGTTACTGGAAATGACAGAAGAGGTGGTTGTAGCTGTACTCGTAATACCAGGGACCGTGACCGTTGGAACCGTACTGGTTGTTGTTGTTGTGTTTATTGTAACCGTCGTCCCGATGTTGGAAGTAACGTGACTGCGTGATGTCAAATTCGACCACGGATGCGGATTGGCATAACTAGAGTCGGACGGTGAGCTATCGGAATGACGTGTCGATGTGGTACAATATATAGGAGTTGACAATGTGGTTGCGACAGAACTTGAAGGTGATACGATCGCGGTGGTCGGCGCAGGTGGTGGTGGTGGAGGAAACGGTGGTGGTGGAGGACCTGGTGTTGGTCCATTCATGTCTGCCAAAGGATCAATGGTTGCACCGTCCCACGGTTCCGACTTTGCTTCCTCGTTGTTCGGTGCGGTAGCCGTCGTTCTTTGCCTTTTCGCATCACCATACAATAGGCAATGAACGTTCGGTGAACTACTACGGTCACGAACACCCTCCTGCTCCTCCAGGAATCGGTCCATATAGTCCCTGCTTACGATTCAAAAATCTTGTCATACTTCAAATTTTCGATAATGAGACGAGAGATGTAATACAACGAAAGCTATGATTGCGCAACTTTCGATAAATGAATTCGCAGTACGCTTGCCGCAGAAAAAATAGAGAAAATACTCACGTGATGCCAGGATGTAAAGCGTACTTCCTCTTTTCCATGCGAGCCTTGTAAGTAAATATATCGTGACGTTCCGTTTTCTTCCAAAGGTAATAAAATTGCACCAGTTCGCCAACGGATCGCGTTCGAACCTGTTACGATGACCCTTATGTTACGTACAATCGTTTCTTGCTACATCCATAGTTAGAGATGTTAGGTGATGCATACCTTATTCTTCTGTATGAGATGGAAATCTTTGTTCCATATTCGCATTCCAGATTCGAAATTGTGACACTCTTCCTCTGACCAAAGACTAACTGCATCTGTTGGCGGCACGACATTCATTCTGCGTCTTCTCAGTGCCTCTTCGAGATTGTAACCGCATTGTAATAATAGGTATAAAGCTTGTTCGTCGTCTCTGATATGAGATCCTGTAGGTAGAGAGCCACCTTTCACAGCTGGCAACTGTGCTCGTTCGAGAAACTCTTCAGTCTGTTCCTCAGGTATGTGACTTGGATCCCATAACATCTTATCCTCGTTTTCGTATGGTAAGGCGTCATCGTAATGGCAAAGACCTTCTGGTATAGCCGCTTGATAATTAATACCAACCATGATTGTCTTCTTCCATTCTTCCTCATCTGGACTATAATCACAATCGTCTTCCTCTTCTTCGCTCTGCGGTCGTGAAACACTTCGCAATAATCTTGACGTAGCGCTGCCTATAGCACCACTAACTATTCCATCTTCTCCGCAATCTACTGTACCACTGCTCACACCACTTTCCACTCCGCAGACGGTATTATCATTTGTCGTACAGCCAGCAAGCGCGGTTATACCACCGCACTTAGCAGTACCGGTACCACTCATCGTTGATGCCGTTCTCGTGTTCTCACTGTTACTACAACCATCGATCATGGAACATTCCTCAGTTTCACCTTCTTCGTCGTCATCATCGTCATCGTGGATTCTATAACGCCTACTATTGTCCCCAGTAACTACGTTGCCCGCATTACTCCCTTTCATCGTTGATCCCGACACCAGAGACGTAGAATCCTTTCCTTTTACCAACATTTCTGTATAAAATTGCTTAAGGTCCGGCTCGTTACTGGTTGTATCTGCTTCATCGTCGTCCTCATCGTCGTCTGCGTCATTATCTCCTTTATCCGAATACTGGCCCTCAACTTCTGGGTCACCGTTTCCAGATGGAATCAACAATCGATCCGAACTGTTCGAGTTTTCCGTTGACGGATCCCCGTATCCATACATCGCAAGCAGATCTTTTAGTGGCATATCACCTTCCTGAAATAAGACAAGAACACAAATGATTACTGAAGCCACATACAACAAACCGATTAAACATACGAATCTCACTACGAGAACGCACTTTGAGTCCAAAGTGTTGTAGAAACTTATCATAATTGTAATTATTTATGGGCTTGATTTTTTCATTTCTCAGGCTTGATCCTAGAATAGTTGGGATCAGAATCTTGTTACAAAAGTGAACATCGTATACTTTAGATAGTTTAGCTTAACCGCCTCAGAGTTATACCTTTTGCAAGTTGGACAACTCGTTGTGAGAATCTTCACTACCTTCTAATGCTTCTTCTTCGTCTAGAGTCCGCTCATCATCAAAATCATTTACCATCAGTTCGGTAGCTGGGCCCATATCATAATCTCGATCTGCCCTATAGAGTGTTGAGAACATAAACATGAGTTATTGCTTTTTCAAATAATTATCTATCGTAAGAAATGCTTGTTTTCTTACTAACATTTTTATATTTCTTGTAGTGGCCAAGGAAGAAACATATCACGAAGATATTAGAGATGTGTGCCTAGTACGTACACTGAACGATGCACAAATTGTCAAATTCTTGCAGGAAAGTGTTCTTAAACCACCTGCATTATAAGTTTTCTTCGATTTCATTGATTTAATTAAACACTTTTATCATATAAACGATGTAATATACTAAGGGATTATAATGTATCTACAATTTACAATTCGTACCTAACCTTATTTTTTTATGACATTACTACGTTCTACGATCACAGTAACTGATAATTTCTGAACGAAACATAAAACAAGAATTGAAAGTATGTCTTAAAATAATCTATGTATAACACTCCTTAATATGCTAAATTTCACATCACTTCACTAAAAATTGTTAATTGCAGCATACGTCTTCACAAAGATCTTTAATAAATCTTTTCACAACTGTTTCACGGTATATCTAACATTTTTCTAAGGCACACTTTTAATCGATGAATAAAATTATCCAAATCGTATTAACAAAGATCACACAAAATTACCTTAAATTACAATAAAACAAACAAGACACAACGCACAATATATTATTTATATTCGTGAAATGTTCCATTACGCTTCTGAAGCATTCTAAAAGCGGGAAATTCGTGAGATTCATTAGAACAACCAATCACGAACGCTTAGAAGAGCATGGAATACATTTTGCTATTGGCTGAAAGTTGTGCTTTCCTAAATAAATTCGTTCTTGACAATCATTGTGAACGTACCTTCACGTGTATTTTGCCACAATTCAACTTTATGTATGTACACAATACAGAGGAAATTTCCTCTAATTTAAATAGATAAAATGAAATTATAGAATTTATGTACGAAACATTTGTTATATACTACAATCTGCTTTTATAATTATTATTGAATAAATATATTTGCACTTTTCTCATCACTTTTTTTCTACCTTCTCATCCCTCCTGTTACTTGCGGCTACTTGTGACAATGTGACGGCCTGTGGCTGTGGCTGTGGCCACTTGTGGCCATTACGGCCGTGTTGTGCTGTTGTGTCTATGACACAATATTTTTTCTAACAATAAGTATTATTGTTTGTATTGTTAAATTGTTAAAGTTATA